>NC_048566.1:217500-327500 GCF_013265735.2 Oncorhynchus mykiss | reverse complement strand
TTACAGGGTCGGCCATAGTAGTATGATAGGTGTTGTTTTACAGGGTCGGCCATAGTAGTATGATAGGTGTTGTTTTACAGGGTCGGTCATAGTAGTATGATAGGTGTTGTTTTACAGGGTCGGTCATAGTAGTATGATAGGTGTTGTTTCACAGGGTCAGCCATAGTAGTATGATAGGTGTTGTTTTACAGGGTCAGCCATAGTAGTATGATAGGTGTTGTTTTACAGGGTCGGTCATAGTAGTATGATAGGTGTTGTTTTACAGGGTCAGCCATAGTAGTATGATAGGTGTTGTTTTACAGGGTCGGTCATAGTAGTATGATAGGTGTTGTTTTACAGGGTCAGTCATAGTAGTATGATAGGTGTTGTTTTACAGGGTCGGCCATAGTAGTATGATAGGTGTTGTTTCACAGGGTCGGCCATAGTAGTATGATAGGTGTTGTTTTACAGGGTCGGTCATAGTAGTATGATAGGTGTTGTTTTACAGGGTCAGTCATAGTAGTATGATAGGTGTTGTTTTACAGGGTCAGTCATAGTAGTATGATAGGTGTTGTTTTACAGGGTCAGTCATAGTAGTATGATAGGTGTTGTTTTACAGGGTCGGCCATAGTAGTATGATAGGTGTTGTTTCACAGGGTCGGCCATAGTAGTATGATAGGTGTTGTTTTACAGGGTCGGTCATAGTAGTATGATAGGTGTTGTTTTACAGGGTCAGTCATAGTAGTATGATAGGTGTTGTTTTACAGGGTCAGTCATAGTAGTATGATAGGTGTTGTTTTACAGGGTCAGTCATAGTAGTATGATAGGTGTTGTTTTACAGGGTCGGCTATAGTAGTATGATAGGTGTTGTTTTACAGGGTCAGTCATAGTAGTATGATAGGTGTTGTTTTACAGGGTCAGCCATAGTAGTATGATAGGTGTTGTTTTACAGGGTCGGCCATAGTAGTATGATAGGTGTTGTTTTACAGGGTCGGCCATAGTAGTATGATAGGTGTTGTTTTACAGGGTCGGCCATAGTAGTATGATAGGTGTTGTTTTACAGGGTCAGCCATAGTAGTATGATAGGTGTTGTTTTACAGGGTCGGCCATAGTAGTATGATAGGTGTTGTTTTACAGGGCCGGCCATAGTAGTATGATAGGTGTTGTTTTACAGGGTCGGCCATAGTAGTATGATAGGTGTTGTTTTACAGGGTCGGCCATAGTAGTATGATAGGTGTTTTTTTAAAGGGTCGGTCATAGTAGTATGATAGGTGTTGTTTTACAGGGTCAGTCATAGTAGTATGATAGGTGTTGTTTTACAGGGTCAGCCATAGTAGTATGATAGGTGTTGTTTTACAGGGTCAGTCATAGTAGTATGATAGGTGTTGTTTTACAGGGTCAGTCATAGTAGTATGATAGGTGTTGTTTTACAGGGTCAGTCATAGTAGTATGATAGGTGTTGTTTTACAGGGTCAGTCATAGTAGTATGATAGGTGTTGTTTTACAGGGTCAGTCATAGTAGTATGATAGGTGTTGTTTTACAGGGTCAGTCATAGTAGTGTGATAGGTGTTGTTTTACAGGGTCAGCCATAGTAGTATGATAGGTGTTGTTCTACAGGGTCAGCCATAGTAGTATGATAGGTGTTGTTTTACAGGGTCAGTCATAGTAGTATGATAGGTGTTGTTTTACAGGGTCGGCCATAGTAGTATGATAGGTGTTGTTTTACAGGGTCAGTCATAGTAGTATGATAGGTGTTGTTTTACAGGGTCGGCCATAGTAGTATGATAGGTGTTGTTTTACAGGGTCAGCCATATTAGTATGATAGGTGTTGTTTTACAGGGTCGGCCATAGTAGTATGATAGGTGTTGTTTTACAGGGTCAGTCATAGTAGTATGATAGGTGTTGTTTTACAGGGTCATAGTAGTATGATAGGTGTTGTTCTACAGGGTCAGCCATAGTAGTATGATAGGTGTTGTTTTACAGGGTCATAGTAGTATGATAGGTGTTGTTCTACAGGGTCAGCCATAGTGGTATGATAGGTGTTGTTGTACAGGGTCAGTCATAGTAGTATGATAGGTGTTGTTTTACAGGGTCAGTCATAGTAGTATGATAGGTGTTGTTTTACAGGGTCAGTCATAGTAGTATGATAGGTGTTGTTTTACAGGGTCAGTCATAGTAGTATGATAGGTGTTGTTTTACAGGGTCAGTCATAGTAGTATGATAGGTGTTGTTTTACAGGGTCAGTCATAGTAGTGTGATAGGTGTTGTTTTACAGGGTCAGCCATAGTAGTGTGATAGGTGTTGTTCTACAGGGTCAGCCATAGTAGTATGATAGGTGTTGTTTTACAGGGTCAGTCATAGTAGTATGATAGGTGTTGTTTTACAGGGTCGGCCATAGTAGTATGATAGGTGTTGTTTTACAGGGTCAGTCATAGTAGTATGATAGGTGTTGTTTTACAGGGTCGGCCATAGTAGTATGATAGGTGTTGTTTTACAGGGTCAGTCATAGTAGTATGATAGGTGTTGTTTTACAGGGTCGGCCATAGTAGTATGACAGGTGTTGTTTTACAGGGTCAGCCATATTAGTATGATAGGTGTTGTTTTACAGGGTCGGCCATAGTAGTATGATAGGTGTTGTTTTACAGGGTCAGTCATAGTAGTATGATAGGTGTTGTTTTACAGGGTCGGCCATAGTAGTATGATAGGTGTTTTTTTTACAGGGTTGGTCATAGTAGTATGATAGGTGTTGTTTTACAGGGTCGGCCATAGTAGTATGATAGGTGTTGTTTTACAGGGTCGGCCATAGTAGTATGATAGGTGTTGTTTTACAGGGTCAGTCATAGTAGTATGATAGGTGTTGTTTTACAGGGTCGGCCATAGTAGTATGATAGGTGTTGTTTTACAGGGTTGGTCATAGTAGTATGATAGGTGTTGTTTTACAGGGTCGGCCATAGCAGTATGATAGGTGTTGTTTTACAGGGTCGGCCATAGTAGTATGATAGGTGTTGTTTTACAGGGTCAGTCATAGTAGTATGATAGATGTTGTTTTACAGGGTCAGCCATAGTTGTATGATAGGTGTTGTTTTACAGAGTCAGTCATAGTAGTGTGACAGGTGTTGTTTTACAGGGTCGGCCATAGTAGTATGATAGGTGTTGTTTTACAGGGTCAGTCATAGTAGTATGATAGGTGTTGTTTTACAGGGTCGGTCATAGTAGTATGATAGGTGTTGTTTTACAGGGTCAGTCATAGTAGTATGATAGGTGTTGTTCTACAGGGTCAGTCATAGTAGTATGATAGGTGTTGTTTTACAGGGTCAGCCATAGTAGTATGATAGGTGTTGTTTTACAGGGTCGGTCATAGTAGTATGATAGGTGTTGTTTTACAGGGTCAGTCATAGTAGTATGATAGGTGTTGTTCTACAGGGTCAGTCATAGTAGTATGATAGGTGTTGTTTTACAGGGTCAGCCATAGTAGTATGATAGGTGTTGTTTTACAGGGTCAGTCATAGTAGTATGATAGGTGTTGTTCTACAGGGTCAGTCATAGTAGTATGATAGGTGTTGTTTTACAGGGTCAGCCATAGTAGTATGATAGGTGTTGTTTTACAGGGTCGGTCATAGTAGTATGATAGGTGTTGTTTTACAGGGTCATTCATAGTAGTGTGATAGGTGTTGTTCTACAGGGTCAGCCATAGTAGTATGATAGGTGTTGTTTTACAGGGTCAGTCATAGTAGCATTGTTTTGAAATATCTGTATGTGTAATGTTTACTGTTCATTTTATAATAATATTATCTACCTCACTTGCTTTGGCAATGTTAATACATGTTTCCCATGCCAATAAAGCCCCTTGAATTGAATTGAATTGAATTGGTGCACCAACAGCACATTTGGGATAAGTGTCTTGCTCAAGGGCACATCGACAGATTTTTCACCTTGTCACCTCAAATATTCCAAACCAGCATCCTTTCGGTGACCAAACGGTAAGAGACGCATGACACATGTAACGACGGTACAGCCTTTGTAACAGTGTGACACTGAACGAACGCTAATTCAACATATGTTTTTACCAGTGGGGTTTACAGTGACTCACAAGACCGTACACTTGGTCATCATCGGCTTCTCTCTCCCAACAACAAAGAAAATAAAACAACGTGAGTCGTAAGGACATGGTCCGGTAATAGTAGAGCAGGGTACTGACTGCTGTAGGTGATGTTGAATCCTCTTCCGGACATGGAGTGGTCAGCCTGGAACTCCAGCTGCAGTATGTTACTGTTGGAGGTGAAGTGAGACGGCACCTCGGCTCCCGAGTACCTCCCCAGGATGGACGAGCCCGTCTGGTACGACCACATCGTGTGGAAACGTTATTTAAAGGGGGGGGGGGGGGGGGGGGCATTTAAACAACACAACACTATTCAAATAAACAACACAACACTATTCAAAGAAACTATACACTTAAACAACACAACACTATTCAAAGAAATGATACACTTAAACAACACAACACTATTCAAATAAACTATACACTTAAACAACACAACACTATTCAAAGAAATGATACACTTAAACAACACAACACTATTCAAAGAAATGATACACTTAAACAACACAACACTATTCAAAGAAACTATACACTTAAACAACACAACACTATTCAAAGAAATGATACACTTAAACAACACAACACTATTCAAATAAACTATACACTTAAACAACACAACACTATTCAAAGAAATGATACACTTAAACAACACAACACTATTCAAATAAACTATACACTTAAACAACACAACACTATTCAAAGAAACTATACACTTAAACAACACAACACTATTCAAAGAAATGATACACTTAAACAACACAACACTATTCAAATAAACTATACACTTAAACAACACAACCTTTTTGGTGAAACAAGAAAATGAAAGAACTAAGAACAAACCAAGAGGCAATAAGAGACGAATGTACCACAAACCAAGAGGAACTAAGAGATGAACTAAAATAAACCTAAAGTCCCAGAAAGGCTGTATGAAACCACTAACATAAAGCTAGGAAGATTTCAGGCTAAGCTAAAACGGTGGGTTTTTAAGAGTGATTTAAAACCTCCCTTCCCCTTTTACTAGCTACTCAATCAATTATCAATCAATCAATCCATTACCTGGTCTCAATCAATCCATTACCTGGTCTCAATCAATCCATTACCTGGTCTCAATCAATCCATTACCTGGTCTCAATCAATCCATTACCTAGTCTCAATCAATCCATTACCTGGTCTCAATCAATCCATTACCTGGTCTCAATCAATCCATTACCTGGTCTCAATCAATCTATTACCTAGTCTCAATCAATCCATTACCTGGTCTCAATCAATCCATTACCTGGTCTCAATTAATCCATTACCTGGTCTCAATTAATCCATTACCTGGTCTCAATTAATCCATTACCTGGTCTCAATCAATCTATTACCTGGTCTCAATCAATCCATTACCTGGTCTCAATCAATCTATTACCTAGTCTCAATCCATCCATTACCTGGTCTCAATCAATCCATTACCTGGTCTCAATTAATCCATTACCTGGTCTCAATTAATCCATTACCTGGTCTCAATCAATCCATTACCTAGTCTCAATCAATCTATTACCTAGTCTCAATCAATCCATTACCTGGTCTCAATCAATCCATTACCTGGTCTCAATTAATCCATTACCTGGTCTCAATCAATCCATTACCTGGTCTCAATCAATCCATTATCTGGTCTCAATCAATCCATTACCTGGTCTCCGTCCTTCACGGTGAGGAAGTCGTATGGAGGCTCCAGGTCAAAGTCGTTGAAGGCCAGGTGGATCCGGCTGCCTGGTTCAGAGATGATGATCCACACACAGTTCAGGTTGTTCCCATAGCCCTCTGGGTAGTCAGGGGACAGCACAGTGCCCACGGCCGCCGTGAAGTTGGAGAAACATGGGACTGTGGGAGTAGGAAAAAGGAGTGGGTTAGGTGTAGAAATGTTTATGTTCGCATATTCATATGTTCATTAAGGTATTCCACCGAGGCAGCATGGGAGGGTTTTCCTAACAGGTCTACTCTGTTACGTATGGGACATAAACCTGAAAAGTGGAATAATGTATTTCCTTACTTATTGTAATAAAAAACATATTCCACATAATTACTGTGCTTTTTAACATGGAATTTCAAACAATGAACATACTCTCCATACTCTGCAAGTCCAGATACTCACATATGCAAATGGGGATGTTAGCAGACCATTGGTTGTTGTTCTGACAGGTGATCATCCTCTCTCCAATCAGCTCAAAGCCAAACTGGCACTCGAACCGCAGCACGTTCCCGTTCAGAAACCCACTGCCCTCCTGGAAGCCATACAGAGGTGTGCCTGGATCCCCACAACTCTCCTTATCAATCTCTGTCAGAGAAAGAGACAGGGATGAGTCAAATGTTAGTCCTTTATCTGTTTGATACTGATAGTATCTGTCTCATAGGGTCTCTGGTGCTGGGCCAGGTCTGGGATGGTCTGGTCCTGGGATGGAGGTAGGCTGGTCCTGGGCCAGGTATGGGATGGAGAAGGTCCTGGGCCAGGTCTGGGATGGAGAAGGTCTGGTCCTGGGATGGAGGTAGGCTAGTCCTGGGCCAGGTCTGGATGGAGAAGGTCTGGTCCTGGGCCAAGTCTGGGATGGAGAAGGTCTGGTCCTGGGATGGAGGTAGGCTGGTCCTGGGACAGGTATGGGATGGAGAAGGTCTGGTCCTGGGCCAGGTCTGGGATGGAGAAGGTCTGGTCCTGGGATGGAGGTAGGCTAGTCCTGGTCCAGGTCTGGGATGGAGAAGGTCTGGTCCTGGGCCAAGTCTGGGAAGGAGAAGGTCTGGTCCTGGGATGGAGGTAGGCTGGTCCTGGGCCAGGTCTGGGATGGAGGTAGTCTGGTCCTGGGCCAGGTCTGGGATGGAGATAGTCTGGTCCTGGGCCAGGTCTGGGATGGAGAAGGTCTGGTCCTGGGCCAGGTCTGGGATGGAGGTAGTCAGGTCCTGGGCCAGGTCTGGGATGGAGAAGGTCTGGTCCTGGGCCAGGTCTGGGATGGAGGTAGTCTGGTCCTGGGACAGGTCTGGGATGGAGAAGGTCTGGTCCTGGGACAGGTCTGTGATGGAGAAGGTCTGGTCCTGGGATGGAGAAGGTCTGGTCCTGGGCCAGGTCTGGGATGGAGGTAGTCTGGTCCTGGGCCAGGTCTGGGATGGAGGTAGTCTGGTGCTGGGCCAGGTCTGGGATGGAGTTGGTCTGGTCCTGGGCCAGGTCTGGGATGGAGAAGGTCTGGTCCTGGGCCCGGTCTGGGATGGAGAAGGTCTGGTCCTGGGCCAGGTCTAGGATGGAGGTAGTCTGGTGCTGGGCCAGGTCTGGGATGGAGGTAGGCTGGTCCTGGGTCAGGTTTAGGATGGATAGGTGCTGGGGATAGGCGCTGGGGATAGGGGCTGGGGGCTAGGGGCTGGGGATAGGTGCTGGGATCGGTGCTGGGGACGGTGCTGGGGATAAGGGCTGGGGATAGGCCCTGGGGATAGGCGCTGGGGATAGGGGCTGGGGATAGGTGCTGGGATAGGGGCTGGGGATAGGGGCTGGGGGCTAGGGACTGGGGATGGTCCTGGGGAGAGGTGCTGGGGATAGGGGCTGGGGATAAGGGCTGGGTCTAGGGGCTGGGGATAGGCGCTGGGGATAAGGGCTGGGGATAAGGGCAGGGGATAGGGGCTGGGGGCTAGGGACTGGGGACGGTACTGGGGAGAGGTGCTGGGGATAGGGGCTGGGGATAGGGGCTGGGGATAGGGGCTGGGGCTAGGTGCTGGGGAAAGGGGCTGGGGAAGGTGCTGGGGATAGGAGCTGGGGATAGGGGCTGGGGATAGAGGCTGGGGATAGGGGCTGGGGATAGGGGCTGGGGATAGGGGCTGGGGGCTAGGGGCTGGGGATAGGTGCTGGGGATAGGTGCTGGGATAGGGGCTGGGGATAGGGGCTGGGGGCTAGGGACTGGGGATGGTCCTGGGGAGAGGTGCTGGGGATAGGGGCTGGGGATAAGGGCTGGGTCTAGGGGCTGGGGATAGGCGCTGGGGATAAGGGCTGGGGATAAGGGCTGGGGATAGGGGCTGGGGGCTAGGGACTGGGGACGGTGCTGGGGAGAGGTGCTGGGGATAGGGGCTGGGGATAGGGGCTGGGGATAGGGGCTGGGGCTAGGTGCTGGGGAAAGGGGCTGGGGAAGGTGCTGGGGATAGGAGCTGGGGATAGGGGCTGGGGATAGAGGCTGGGGATAGGGGCTGGGGATAGGCGCTGGGGATAGGGGCTGGGGATAGGGGCTGGGGATAGGGGCTGGGGATAGGGGCTGGGTGATAGGGGCTGGGGATAGGCGCTGGGGATAAGGGCTGGGGATAAGGGCTGGGGATAGGGGCTGGGGGCTAGGGACTGGGGACGGTGCTGGGGAGAGGTGCTGGGGAAGGGCTGGGGAAGGTGCTGGGGATAGGCGCTGGGGATAGGGGCTGGGGATAGGGGCTGGGGATAAGGGCTGGAGATAGGCGCTGGGGATAGGGGCTGGGGATAGGGGCTGGGGATAGGGACTGTTGATCAGGGCTGGGGATAAGGGCTGGAGATAGGGGCTGGGGGCTAGTGACTGGGGATAAGGGCTGGGGATAAGGGCTGGGGATAGGGGCTGGGGATAGGGACTGGGGATAGGGGCTGGGGATAGGGGCTGGGGATAAGGGCTGGGGATAAGGGCTGGGGATAGGCGCTGGGGATAGGGGCTATGGATAAGGTCTGGGGATAAGGGCTGGGGATAGGGGCTTGGGGCCAGGGGCTGGGGGCTAGGGGCTGGGGATAAGGGCTGGGGATAAGGGCTGGGGATAGGGGCCGGGGATAAGGGCTGGGGATAAGGGCTGGGGATAGGGGCTGGGGGCTGGGGGCTAGGGGCTGGGGATAGGGGCTGAGGATAGGGACTGGGGATAGGGGCTGGGGATAAGGGCTGGGGATAGGGGCTGGGGATAGGCGCTGGGGATAGGGGCTGAGGATAAGGGCAGGGGATAAGGGCTGGGGATAAGGGCTGGGGATAGTGGCTGGGGGCTAGGGGCTGGGGATAGGGGCTGAGGATAGGGGCTGGGGATAAGGGCTGGGGATAGGGGCTGGGGATAGGGGCTGGGGATAAGGGCTGGGGATAGGGGCTGTGGATAGGGACTGGGGATAGGGACTGGGGATAGGGGCTGGGTGCTAGGTCTGGGACAGGCATGGGCTGTTGGTTGATAGTGTCTGTATCTCAACATGTTATCGTTATCAGCACAGAGGAGGACTGTATACTGTGTCTAGGGTTAAAGAGTTTGATAGTGTTTGTATCTCAACATGTTATCGTTATCAACACAGAGGAGGACTGTATACTGTGTCTAGGGTTAAAGAGTTTGATAGTGTTTGTACCTTTATAGTTGATCTTGAAGCCGATTGATCCCACGCTCTCATCAGACTGAAGGTGCAGCCACATTTGATGGGACATGCTGACAATAAGGTCAGGCACGAAGCTACCTGTCAGGCTGCAGATAAGAGCACAATACAACCAATGGCCCGTCACAATACTGCCCTTCAGCCAATCAGATCGGTTGTAATCGTAAATAAGAATCTGTTCTTAATTGACTTATCTGTCCAAATAAAGGTTAAATACAAAAACAGAAATAAGAGACAGGGTTATCCTAAAAGCTATTTAACTTTTTTATACAACCAGGCATGTAAGAGAAACTTGATGATAAGTCATTATTGTAAACAACAAACATGTTTATTAGTTAGAGTTAAATAAAAAAATTATAACAACGTGGAATGTAAGTGGACTTAATTGAACCATCGAACAACACATATGTTAATTAGAGTTAATACTAACATTTTATAACAACGTGGAATGTAAGTGGACTTAATTGAACCATCGAACAACACATATGTTAATTAGTTATAGAGTTAATATTAACATTTTAAAAACAACGTGGAATGTAAGTGGACTTAATTGAACCATCAAACAACACATATGTTAATTAGTTATAGAGTTAATATTAACATTTTAAAAACAACGTGGAATGTAAGTGGACTTAATTGAACCCTCGAACAACACATATGTTAATTAGTTATGGAGTTAATATTAACATTTTAAAAACAACGTGGAATGTAAGTGGACTTAATTGAACCATCAAACAACACATATGTTAATTAGTTATAGAGTTAATATTAACATTTTAAAACAACGTGGAATGTAAGTGGACTTAATTGAACCCTCGAACAACACATATGTTAATTAGTTATAGAGTTAATATTAACATTTTAAAAACAACGTGGAATGTAAGTGGACTTAATTGAACCCTCGAACAACACATATGTTAATTAGTTATGGAGTTAATATTAACATTTTAAAAACAACGTGGAATGTAAGTGGACTTAATTGAACCATCAAACAACACATATGTTAATTAGTTATAGAGTTAATATTAACATTTTATAACAACGTGGAATGTAAGTGGACTTAATTGAACCATCAAACAACACATATGTTAATTAGTTATAGAGTTAATATTAACATTTTAAAAACAACGTGGAATGTAAGTGGACTTAATTGAACCATCGAACAACACATATGTTAATTAGTTATAGAGTTAATATTAACATTTTAAAACAACGTGGAATGTAAGTGGACTTAATTGAACCATCAAACAACACATATGTTAATTAGTTATAGAGTTAATATTAACATTTTAAAAACAACGTGGAATGTAAGTGGACTTAATTGAACCATCGAACAACAGACATGTTTATTTAAGTGTAATCTCACAGCTAGATGTGGTTGTGGGATCCGAGGATAATTCAAGTATAATACCTACACTTGTATTATAGTTCTTGAGTCTCCAACTTGCCCTCCGTCTCCGATGGTTAATGAGTCATAGCCGATCTCCATGTCAAACTCCTCAAAGTTGACCTGGATAACCTGTTGGAAGTAAACCCATTTACAACATATACTGACAACGTATTTTCCACTCATTTATATTATATTTATATTATAATATGATATGATATATATATATTTATATTATTATATTATATACACATCATTATTCATTGGACAACAAAATCATGAACGCATCGCTTTATTTAATTTTTTTTGACAGCAGAAATAAACAATGTGTTCCTTTGATTGGCTGTACAATAGGACGTGGTATCTGGTAAAACGACAGCTAATCCACCGCTGACAGAAAGCTTTAGAGGGAGAGCTTTAGATAACAGAAGCACAATCCCACCCAGCTACTGCACTGTATGCCCTGCTATTACATCATCAAGTCACAGTATGTGACCGGAGAATCGTTCGACATTTACCTCACATCACGTTCATAAACAGACGTACTGGCAGCTGCTGATTCGCATCAAACACACCTTTGGGAGAGTGTTCGGAATCATATTCATTCAAGTCATTTTCTGATGTTTACTAAATATCCGCCCACTCAGCTTTTCGGTTCACAATGAGTGAAAGACAATTCGACGGCACAACAAAGAAACCAAATGAATCCTAACAAGTCCTGTCAAACGGATGCATTTCGTCAAGTAGAGTGTGTGTTGTCTCTCACCAAAAGCAAGGCCCTGAATTGTTCGCACCAGAAGCACTGCAAATGCTCTTCAGGGAGGACTTTATAGATTGCTAATGGCATGGATTTGACAATCCCCCTCAGAACACAAATCAAATACTGAGAAGCAATCATGCAAAGATGCAATTTGAGATGAACTTATTGACTGAAATAATGAATTGCCTCTCTGTCTTCCCTTTTTATGAATCTTCTGGTCACAGTCACCTACGATGCATCCCAAATAGCATCCTATTTTCAATATAGTGCACAACTTCTGACCAGAGCCATATGGGCCCTGATGAAATGTAATGCACTAGGTAGGGAATAGGATGCTATTTGGGATTTGGGACACATGCAGGGAAGCTTTTAACATATAACGGGACACATGCAGGGAAGCTTTTAACATATAACATGACACATGCAGGGAAGCTTTTAACATATAACATGACACATGCAGGGAAGCTTTTAACATATAACATGACACATGCAGGGAAGCTTTTAACATATAACATGACACATGCAGGGAAGCTTTTAACATATAACGAGACACATGCAGGGAAGCTTTTAACATATAACGAGACACATGCAGGGAAGCTTAATGTGAATGAAGAAAAAGGTTGTGTATTTCTACCTCGTCCACACTGAGCTCAGATTAAAGCTTTAAAAATGCCACGCGTGTCACATTCCTGTCGAATGCCAACAGCGAAACATGACGGCAACATGCTTCTGTTGTTCTCTAGGACCTTGTAGTGTCTGTGCTTTCGGGACAGGACAGCGCAGCGTCCCACAGTGTACTCTATTCTTTATATAGTGCACTTTACCAAATGGCCACTGGTCAAACGTAGTGCACTAAATAGGGAACATGGTGCCTTTTGTGATGCGGCCTATGCCTGCAGTGTGTTGAATTAGCAATGCAGGAACAGTGCATAATTATCCTAATGACGTTAGGTAACGTTAGCTAACACATGGTAATGTGAAGCGTAGATAATGACTTCAATGTCAATGAGAGACACGGGAGAAACTAGGAAAGACTAGGAGATCATAGGAGAGACTAGGAGAGACTAGGAGAGACTGGGATAAACTAGGAGAGACTATGAGATCATAGGAGAGACTAGGAGAGACTGGGAGAAACTAGGAGAGACTGGGAGAGCATAGGAGAGACTAGGAGAGACTAGGAGAGACTGGATAGACTGGGAGAGACTAGGAGACACTGGGAGAGACTAGGGGAAACTAGGAGAGACTGGGAGAGGCTGGGCGAGACTAGGAGAGTCTAGGACAGCATAGGAGAGACTAGGAGAGACTGGGAAAGACCGGGAGAGGCCAGGAGAGACTAGGAGAGACTAGGAGAGACTTGGAGAGACTGGGAGAGCATAGGAGAGACTGGGAGAGACTAGGAGAGACTAGGAGAGACTAGGAGAGCATAGGAGAGACTAGGAGAGCCTAGGAGAGACTAGGAGAGGCTAGGAGTGAGCTGACAGGTAAAGGCCTAAGTATATAAACCATACCTTATTGGGGTTACTAGCAGTGATAATCCACACACAGTGGGAATTACTCTCGTACTGGATGGGGAAATTGGGAGAGGTGAACGTCCCCGATGGACCCTGAAGTGTCGATCCGCACGTTTTCACTGAAACAAGAGACAGGAGTGAGATGTTTAAATGAGAGACTAGAATATGTCTTGTTTAGTCAATGTTCCACGGCTCTTTAACTGAAACAAGAGACAGGAGTGAGATGTTTAAATGAGAGACTAGAATATGTCTTGTTTAGTCAATGTTTCGCGGCTCTTTAACTGAAACAAGACTCAATCATTCAAAGCCTCAATCATGGACACTCTTACTGACAGTTGTGGCTGCTTTGTGTGATGTATTGTTGTCTCTACCTTCTTACCCTTTGTGCTGTTGTCTGTGCCCAATAATGTTTGTACCCTGTTTTGTGCTGCTACCATGTTGTGTTGCTGTGTTGGCATGTGTGTTGCTGCCATGCTGTGTCGTCATGTGTTGCTACCATGCTTTGTTGTCATGTTGTGTTGCTACCATGCTGTGCTGTCATGTGTTGCTACCATGCTGTGTTGCCATGTGTTGCTGCCATGCTGTGTTGTCATGTGTTTTGCTACCATGCTGTGTTGTCATGTGTTTTGCTACCATGCTGTGTTGTCATGTGTTGCTGCCATGCTGTGTTGTCATGTGTTGCTACCATGCTGTGTTGTCATGTTGCAGCCATGCTGTGTTGTCATGTGTTGCTGCCATGCTGTGTTGTCATGTTGTGTTGCTACCATGCTGTGTTGTCATGTGTTGCTGCCATGCTGTGTTGTCATGTGTTGCTACCATGCTGTGTTGTCATGTGTTGCTGCCATGCTGTGTTGTCATGTGTTGCTACCATGCTGTGTTGTCATTTGTTGCTACCATGCTGTGTTGTCATGTGTTGCTACCATGCTGTGTTGTCATGTGTTGCTGCCATGCTGTGTTGTCATGTGTTGCTACCATGCTGTGTTGTCATGTGTTGCTGCCATGCTGTGTTGTCATGTGTTGCTACCATGCTGTGTTGTTGACTTGGGTCTCTCTTTATGTAGTGTTGTGGTGTCTCTCTTTATGTAGTGTTGTGTTGTCTCTCTTTATGTAGTGTTGTGTTGTCTCTCTTTATGTAGTGTTGTGTTGTCTCTCTTTATGTAGTATTGTGTTGTCTCCCTTTATGTAGTGTTGTGGTGTCTCTCTTTATGTAGTGTTGTGGTGTCTCTCTTTATGTAGTGTTGTGTTGTCTCTCTTTATGTAGTGTTGTGTTGTCTCTCTTTATGTAGTGTTGTGTTGTCTCTTTATATAGTGTTGTCTCTCTTTATGTAGTGTTGTGTTGTCTCTCTTTATGTAGTGTTGTGTTGTCTCTCTTTATGTAGTGTTGTGTTGTCTCTTTATGTAGTTATGTGTTGTCTCTCTTTATGTAGTGTTGTCTCTCTTTATGTAGTGTTGTGTTGTCTCTCTTTATGTAGTGTTGTCTCTCTTTATGTAGTGTTGTGTTGTCTCTCTGTGTTGTGTGTGTTTTTGCCCTATATTTTATTTACTTAATTTTTTATTTTTTATACCCCGTCCCCGCAGGAGGCCGTTTGCCTTTTGGTAGGCCATCAGAATGGAATTTGTTCTTAACTAAATTGTCGAGATAAATAAAGGTTAAATAAAAAATTTAAAAATAAAAAAAGAGAGAGACTAGGAGAGCATTGGAGAGTGAGATGGTTAAATGGGATACTAGAATATGTCATGTTTCGTCAATATCCTGCAGCTCTTTAACTGAAACAAGAGACAGGAGTGAGATGTTTAAATGGGATACTAGATTATGTCATGTTCAGTCAATATCCTGCAGCTCTTTAACTGAAACAAGAGACAGGAGTGAGATGTTTAAATGGGATACTAGAATATGTCATGTTTAGTCAATCTCCTGCAGCTCTTTAACTGAAACAAGAGACAGGAGAGTGAGATGTTTAAACGGGATACTAGATTATGTCATGTTCAGTCAATATCCTGCAGCTCTTTAACTGAAACAAGAGACAGGAGTGAGATGTTTAAATGGGATACTAGATTATGTCATGTTCAGTCAATATCCTGTAGCTCTTTAACTGAAACAAGAGACAGGAGAGTGAGATGTTTAAACGGGATACTAGATTATGTCATGTTCAGTCAATATCCTGCAGCTCTTTAACTGAAACAAGAGACAGGAGAGTGAGATGTTTAAACGGGATACTAGATTATGTCATGTTCAGTCAATATCCTGCAGCTCTTTAACTGAAACAAGAGACAGGAGAGTGAGATGTTTAAACGGGATACTAGATTATGTCATGTTCAGTCAATATCCTGCAGCTCTTTAACTGAAACAAGAGACAGGAGAGTGAGATGTTTAAACGCAGAGAGAGAATAATACCTTGCTGGTGTAATATTCTCTGCTATCGTACAATATTAAACAGAGGTAAAGGTTTGACCATTAGAATCTGCATATATCCACAGGCCCTGGTTTAATCAAAGCCGATGTCTATATTAGATGTACCAGGAAGAGGGCCTCACCTTTACAGACAGTTCTGTGGTCGCTCCAGGCAGCATCGTATCTATATTAGATGTACCAGGAAGAGGGCCTCACCTTTACAGACAGTTCTGTGGTCGCTCCAGGCAGCATCGTATCTATATTAGATGTACCAGGAAGAGGGCCTCACCTTTACAGACAGGTCTGTGGTCGCTCCAGGCAGCATCGTATCTATATTAGATGTACCAGGAAGAGGGCCTCACCTTTACAGACAGGTCTGTGGTCGCTCCAGGCAGCATCGTATCTATATTAGATGTACCAGGAAGAGGGCCTCACCTTTACAGACAGGTCTGTGGTCGCTCCAGGCAGCGTCGTATCTATATTAGATGTACCAGGAAGAGGGCCTCACCTTTACAGACAGGTCTGTGGTCGCTCCAGGCAGCATCGTATCTATATTAGATGTACCAGGAAGAGGGCCTCACCTTTACAGACAGGTCTGTGGTCGCTCCAGGCAGCATCGTATCTATATTAGATGTACCAGGAAGAGGGCCTCACCTTTACAGACAGGTCTGTGGTCGCTCCAGGCAGCATCGTATCTATATTAGATGTACCAGGAAGAGGGCCTCACCTTTACAGACAGGTCTGTGGTCGCTCCAGGCAACGTCGTATCTATATTAGATGTACCAGGAAGAGGGCCTCACCTTTACAGACAGGTCTGTGGTCGCTCCAGGCAACGTCGTATCTATATTAGATGTACCAGGAAGAGGGCCTCACCTTTACAGACAGGTCTGTGGTCGCTCCAGGCAGCATCGTATCTATATTAGATGTACCAGGAAGAGGGCCTCACCTTTACAGACAGGTCTGTGGTCGCTCCAGGCAGCATCGTATCTATATTAGATGTACCAGGAAGAGGGCCTCACCTTTACAGACAGGTCTGTGGTCGCTCCAGG
Source organism: Oncorhynchus mykiss (assembly GCF_013265735.2). NCBI lineage: Eukaryota > Metazoa > Chordata > Actinopteri > Salmoniformes > Salmonidae > Oncorhynchus > Oncorhynchus mykiss. The sequence goes on along the minus strand of NC_048566.1, from coordinate 310,960 downwards.
CAGCATCGTATCTATATTAGATGTACCAGGAAGAGGGCCTCACCTTTACAGACAGGTCTGTGGTCGCTCCAGGCAGCGAACACCTCAGCCACCCTCTGACAGGTGATGGTTTTGGAGCCCTGCAGCACATGGTCCTCATCACAGGTAAACTGAGCCGTCGCTCCAATGCTTGAACACATAACAACACATTCATGTAATAAAGGGAAGTCTTTAGAAGAAAAAGGTTGAGAGGAGTTCCACCCACACAGTCTAGCTCCACCCACACAGTCTAGCTCCACCCACACAGTCTAGTTCCACCCACACAGTCTAGCTCCACCCACACAGTCTAGCTACACCCACACAGTCTAGCTCCACCCACACAGTCTAGCTCCACCCACACAGTCAAGCTCCACCCACACAGTCTAGCTCCACCCACGCAGTCTAGCCCCACCCACACAGTCTAGCTCCAACCACACAGTCTAGCCCCACCCACACAGTCAACTCCACCCACACAGTCTAATATAATAAGAAGCTTTAGGATCATTTGGAATATGGACTAAGGACATTATGGACAGATGGACTAAGGACATATTATGGACAGATGGACTGAGGACATATTATCGACAGATGGACTGAGGACATATTATGGACAAATGGACTGAGGCCAGATTATGGACAGATGGACTGAGGACATATTGTAGACAGATGGACTGAGGACATATTATGGACAGATGGACTGAGGACATATTATGGACAAATGGACTGAGGCCAGATTATGGACAGATGGACTGGGGACATATTATGGACAAATGGACTGAGGACATATTATGGACAAATGGACTGAGGACATATTATGGACTGAGGACATATTATGGACAGATGGACTAAGGACATTATGGACAGATGGACTGAGGACATATTATGGACAGATGGACTGAGGACATATTATGGACAGATGGACTGAGGACATATTATCGACAGATGGACTGAGGACATATTATGGACAAATGGACTGAGGCCAGATTATGGACAGATGGACTGAGGACATATTGTAGACAGATGGACTGAGGACATATTATGGACAGATGGACTGAGGACATATTATGGACAAATGGACTGAGGCCAGATTATGGACAGATGGACTGGGGACATATTATGGACAAATGGACTGAGGACATATTATGGACAAATGGACTGAGGACATATTATGGACTGAGGACATATTATGGACAGATGGACTGAGGACATATTATGGACAAATGGACTGAGGACATATTATGGACAGATGGAGGCCATATTATGGACAGATGGACTGAGGACATATTATGGAAAGATGGACTGAGGCCAGATTATGGACTGAGGACATATTATGGACTGAGGACATATTATGGACTGAGGACATATTATGGACAGATGGACTGGGGACATATTATGGACAAATGGACTGAGGACATATTATGGACAAATGGACTGAGGACATATTATGGACAGATGGACTGAGGCCATATTATGGACAGATGGACTGAGGACATATTATGGAAAGATGGACTGAGGCCAGATTATGGACTGAGGACATATTATGGACTGAGGACATATTATGGACAGATGGACTGGGGACATATTATGGACAAATGGACTGAGGACATATTATGGACAGATGGACTGAGGACATATTATGGACAGATGGACTGAGGACATATTGTAGACAGATGGACTGAGGACATATTATGGACAGATGGACTGAGGACATATTATGGAAAGATGGACTGAGGACATATTGTAGACAGATGGACTGAGGACATATTATGGAAAGATGGACTGAGGACATATTATGGAAAGATGGACTGAGGACATATTATGGACAGACGGACTTAAGCCATACCTGCAATTTAAAATATCTAGTTTTGTCTCTTATTTACCAGGGTCTGTAGTCTAGAAGATGTATTATATTCCAACTGACTCCATGGCTGATCATCAGAGGGCATCATATTCTCCATACAGTGAACTACTTCTGACCAGGACCCATTTAGAACACAGGCCCATGTGAGGTAGGTCTGACCAGGGCCCATTTAGGACACAGGCCCATGTGAGGTAGGTCTGACCAGGACCCATTTAGAACACAGGCCCATGTGAGGTAGGTCTGACCAGGACCCATTTAGAACACAGGCCCATGTGAGGTAGGTCTGACCAGGGCCCATTTAGAACACAGGCCCATGTGAGGTAGGTCTGACCAGGACCCATTTAGAACACAGGCCCATGTGAGGTAGGTCTGACCGGGGCCCATTTAGAACACAGGCCCATGTGAGGTAGGTCTGACCAGGGCCCATTTAGAACACAGGCCCATGTGAGGTATGACTGACCAGGGCCCATTTAGAACACAGGCCCATGTGAGGTAGGACTGACCAGGGCCCATTTAGAACACAGGTCCATGTGAGGTAGGACTGACCAGGGCCCATTTAGAACACAGGCCTAGGTGAGGTAGGTCTGACCAGGGCCCATTTAGAACACAGGCCTAGGTGAGGTAGGTCTGACCAGGGCCAATTTAGGACACAGGCCTAGGTGAGGTAGGTCTGACCAGGGCCAATTTAGGACACAGGCCTAGGTGAGGTAGGTCTGACCGAGGCCCATTTAGAACACAGGCCTAGGTGAGGTAGGTCTGACCAGGGCCAATTTAGAACACAGGCCTAGGTGAGGTAGGTCTGACCAGGGCCCATTTAGGACACAGGCCTAGGTGAGGTAGGTCTGACCAGGGCCAATTTAGAACACAGGCCTAGGTGAGGTAGGTCTGACCAGGGCCCATTTAGGACATAGGCCTAGGTGAGGTAGGTCTGACCAGGGCATATTTAGGACACAGGCCTAGGTGAGGTAGGTCTGACCAGGACCAATTTAGGACACAGGCCTAGGTGAGGTAGGTCTGACCAGGGCCCATTTAGAACACAAGGCAATGTGAGGGAGGCCCATTTAGAACACAGGCCCAGGTGAGGTAGGTAGACAGGCATGTTCAGTTACAGACGAGCTCACCTGAAGTCAGAGCCTCGGCGTTTGCCATTCTCAGGTTCCCCCGGATCCGGGCAATAATTGGACAGCTGTTTAATTCCTCCTTCGTTCACTGTAGGAACAAAATAACAGGTAGAAACACAATGTTACTGGTTATCAGGCTAATTGATTCACTGTAGATACACAATGTTACTGTTTATCAGGCTTGTTGATTCACTATAGAAACACAATGTTACTGTTTATCAGGCTTATTGATTCACTATAGATACACAATGTTACTGTTTATCAGGCTTGTTGATTCACTATAGAAACACAATGTTACTGTTTATCAGGCTAATTGATTCACTGTAGATACACAATGTTACTGTTTATCAGGCTTGTTGATTCACTATAGAAACACAATGTTACTGTTTATCAGGCTTATTGATTCACTATAGAAACACAATGTTACTGTTTATCAGGCTTGTTGATTCACTATAGAAACACAATGTTACTGGTTATCAGGCTTGTTGATTCACTATAGAAACACAATGTTACTGGTTATCAGGCTTGTTGATTCACTATAGAAACACAATGTTACTGTTTATCAGGCTAATTGATTCACTATAGATACACACCAATCAGGTAGAAACACAATGTTACTGGTTATCAGGCTTATTGATTCACTATAGATACACACCAATCAGGTAGAAACACAATGTTACTGGTTATCAGGCTTATTGATTCACTATAGATACACACCAATCAGGTAGAAACACAATGTTACTGTTTATCAGGCTTATTGATTCACTATAGAAACACAATGTTACTGGTTATCAGGCTTATTGATTCACTATAGATACACAATGTTACTGTTTATCAGGCTTATTGATTCACTATAGAAACACAATGTTACTGTTTATCAGGCTTATTGATTCACTATAGAAACACAATGTTACTGGTTATCAGGCTTATTGATTCACTATAGATACACACCAATCAGGTAGAAACACAATGTTACTGGTTATCAGGCTTGTTGATTCACTATAGATACACACCAATCAGGTAGAAACACAATGTTACTGTTTATCAGGCTTGTTGATTCACTATAGATACACACCAATCAGGTAGAAACACAATGTTACTGTTTATCAGGCTTATTGATTCACTATAGAAACACAATGTTACTGTTAATCAGGCTTATTGATTCACTATAGAAACACACCAATCAGGTAGAAACACAATGTTACTGGTTATCAGGCTTATTGATTCACTATAGAAACACAATGTTACTGGTTATCAGGCTTATTGATTCACTATAGAAACACAATGTTACTGGTTATCAGGCTTATTGATTCACTATAGAAACATACCAATCAGGTAGAAACACAATGTTACTGGTTATCAGGAGGAGAGGAGAGGAGGAGAAGGAAAGGGGGGGGATCATGTACACCACGATCATGTATTGTAGAATTGTATATGTAATTTAAGGTATATAAGTCAACAAATATACAAATATACAAATACACCACTAACATACAGTATAAGGTAAAACACACAATCTACTGTATATACAAATATACCACTAACATACAGTATAAGGTACTGTAAAACACACAATCTACTGTATATACAAATATACCACTAACATACAGTATAAGGTACTGTAAAACACACAATCTACTGTATCTACAAATATACCACTAACATACAGTATAAGGTACTGTAAAACACACAATCTACTGTATCTACAAATATACCACTAACATACAGTATAAGGTACTGTAAAACACACAATCTACTGTATATACAAATATACCACTAACATACAGTATAAGGTACTGTAAAACACACAATCTACTGTATATACAAATATACCACTAACATACAGTATAAGGTACTGTAAAACACAAAATCTACTGTATATACAAATATACCACTAACATACAGTATAAGGTACTGTAAAACACACAATCTACTGTATATACAAATATACCACTAACATACAGTATAAGGTACTGTAAAACACACAATCTACTGTATATACAAATATACCACTAACATACAGTATAAGGTACTGTAAAACACACAATCTACTGTATATACAAATATACCACTAACATACAGTATAAGGTACTGTAAAACACACAATCTACTGTATATACAAATATACCACTAACATACAGTATAAGGTACTGTAAAACACACAATCTACTGTATATACAAATATACCACTAACATACAGTATAAGGTACTGTAAAACACACAATCTACTGTATATACAAATATACTACTAACATACAGTATAAGGTACTGTAAAACACACAATCTACTGTATCTACAAATATACTACTAACATACAGTATAAGGTACTGTAAAACACACAATCTACTGTATCTACAAATATACCACTAACATACAGTATAAGGTACTGTAAAACACACAATCTACTGTATATACAAATATACCACTAACATACAGTATAAGGTACTGTAAAACACACAATCTACTGTATCTACAAATATACCACTAACATACAGTATAAGGTACTGTAAAACACACAATCTACTGTATATACAAATATACCACTAACATACAGTATAAGGCACTGTAAAACACACAATCTACTGTATATACACATATACCACTAACATACAGTATAAGGTACTGTAAAACACACAATCTACTGTATATACAAATATACCACTAACATACAGTATAAGGTACTGTAAAACACACAATCTACTGTATCTACAAATATACCACTAACATACAGTATAAGGTACTGTAAAACACACAATCTACTGTATATACAAATATACCACTAACATACAGTATAAGGTACTGTAAAACACACAATCTACTGTATATACAAATATACCACTAACATACAGTATAAGGTACTGTAAAACACACAATCTACTGTATATACAAATATACCACTAACATACAGTATAAGGCACTGTAAAACACACAATCTACTGTATACCACTAACATACAGTATAAGGTACTGTAAAACACACAATCTACTATATATACAGATATACCACTAACATACAGTATAAGGTAAAACACACAATCTACTATATATACAAATATACCACTAACATACAGTATAAGGTACTGTAAAACACACAATCTACTATATATACAAATATACCACTAACATACAGTATAAGGTACTGTAAAACACACAATCTACTGTATATACAAATATACTACTAACATACAGTATAAGGTACTGTAAAACACACAATCTACTGTATATACAAATATACCACTAACATACAGTATAAGGTACTGTAAAACACACAATCTACTGTATATACAAATATACCACTAACATACAGTATAAGGCACTGTAAAACACACAATCTACTGTATATACAAATATACCACTAACATACAGTATAAGGTACTGTAAAACACACAATCTACTGTATATACAAATATACCACTAACATACAGTATAAGGTACTGTAAAACACACAATCTACTATATATACAAATATACCACTAACATGCAGTATAAGGTACTGTAAAACACACAATCTACTGTATATACAAATATACCACTAACATACAGTATAAGGTACTGTAAAACACACAATCTACTATATATACAAATATACCACTAACATGCAGTATAAGGTACTGTAAAACACACAATTTTACCGGATCCTTATTAGATGGCTTATTATAATACAAGATTCTTATTTGTTTTTCATGACTCTTTTCCACATGGGTATACAGCGTAGCTTGACAGAGCCCATTTCCCACAGAGCACTGGGGGGCATTGCCTTTGTTAAAAAAGACAAAGGACTGAACTTCAGCGATTCCTTTTGAGTTCCATCTAGAACCCTTAACACAGAGGGTTCTACATGGAATCCAAAATAATTCTACCTGGAACCAAAAAGGGTTCTACCTGGAACCAAAAGCGTTCTACCTGGAACCAAAAAGGGGTTCTACCTGGAACCAAAAAGGGTTCTACCTGGAACCAAAAAGGGTTCCACCTGGAACCAAAAAGGGTTCTACCTGGAACCAAAAAGGGTTCTATCTGGAACCAAAAGGGTTCTCCTATGGGGACAGCCAAAGAACCCTTTTGGAACCCTTTTTCGCTATGAGTGTAGCTAAACTCCCCAGCTTAAAACAAAGAACCACCCCGTCTCAAACAAGCAAATAGCCCAAACACAAACACACACAGGAAATGATTAGCATAAAGATAAATAGGAAACTCACTCAAAGACAATTTGTTATTGTTGTCCTTTCCCGGTAGTAACTTGACTCCTCTGGATTTCAGCTCACCAGAGCTTTTCACTGGATGAGAGCAATAAAAACAATGGCATTAGATAAAACAAAGTTCCAGCGTTAGATGAGAGGAAGACACAGTGGCGGTTTGAGTTCAGTAATAACACATAGCCCCTTATGAGGAACGAACATCATGAATAATTGCTATCGGATTCATATTTGTTTTAGAAAAGTGAGCCATTATCCCTGCTACATACAGAAAAGTGAGCCATTATCCCTGTTACATACAGAAAAGTGAGCCATTATCCCTGCTACATACAGAAAAGTGAGCCAGTATCCCTGCTACATACAGAAAAGTGAGCCATTATCCCTGCTACATACAGAATAGTGAGCCATTACCCCTGCTACATACAGAAAAGTGAGCCATTACCCCTGCTACATACTGAAGAGTGAGCCATTACCCCTGCTACAAACAGAAGAGTGAGCCATCACCCCTGCTACATACTGAAGAGTGAGCCATTACCCCTGCTACAAACAGAAGAGTGAGCCATCACCCCTGCTACAAACAGAAGAGTGAGCCATCACCCCTGCTACAAACAGAATAGGGTGTCATTTCAGTGGCATGACCATAACTTCATTGATAAATTCCATTAAAAAAAATGTATTAGATTGATTGCCTTTGCAACTGACGTGTTTACAGGGGGTGAAAAGGGTATCCAATTGAATCCAAACCGATATATCTTTTTATGAATATGAATGAGTAGAATATAATATAATAGGATGAATGAGAAAACAATCCCCGACAACCCCTCCAAGACAGGGCTGCAGCCTTGTTTTCATTGTTCCCCTCTAACAATCCCCTAGAACCCTCCAAGACAGGGCCGCAGCCTTGTTTTCATTGTTCCCCTCTAACAATCCCCTAGAAACCCTCCCAGACAGGGCCGCAGTCTTGTTTTCATTGTTCCCCTCTAACAATCCCCTAGAACCCTCCCAGACAGGGCCGCAGCCTTGTTTTCATTGTTCCCCTCTAACAATCCCATAGAACCTTCCAAGACAGGGCCGCAGCCTTGTTTTCATTGTTCCCCTCTAATCAGGGACTGATTAGAACGTAGGAAGCCAAGTTGGTGCAATAAATGATCAGATACAACTGAAAACTGTCACCGGGGAAATGTCTTTGCGACATACAATCATACAATCAGGGGATCTGGTTAAAAGTAGTGCACTATATGCACTACAGCGAAACACCATCATTGAGAAAATGTTTTTTCACGTATGGCCTGGATTGGCTGGCTAGCTGTTAGGTTGCTTTATAAACACGATCTTCAAAGTCCTGGTAAAGGAGAATGGGAAGGGAATGTATTATAGAACTCTGTCTGGCTCTGCAGTGTATAATACACCTGTAACAATTTGACCAATCACGGATAGGGGGCCTTTGGTCTGGAGGGATACAACTAGAACAAAGACATCATTAGTCTTTAACCAATCAGAGAAGAGTGAATGGAGCTGGTCACTGATCAGTAGACAAGATGAGGATGAAACGCTGCACGGATACATGAGATTATCAGAAAAGTAGTAGGTAGAAAGTACTCTTTGGTAAGGGGTTATAAGTGGTTATAAGGGGTTATGAGTGGCAATAAGGGGTTATGAGTGGTTATCAGGGGTTCTCGAGTGGTTATAAGGGGTTATGAGTGGTTATCTGGGGTTATCAGGGGATTATAAGTGGTTATCAGGGGTTATGAGTGGTTATAAGGGGTTATGAGTGGTTATAAGGGGTTATGAGTGGTTATAAGGGGTTATGAGTGGTTAAATGGGATTATCAGGGGTGATCAGGGGTTATACGTGGTTATCAGGGGTTATTAGTAGTTATTAGGGGTTATTAGTGGTTAACCCACTGTTCCTAGGCCATCATTGAAAATACTTGCCTAGTTAAATAAAGGTTAAAAAAATAAAAATAAATAAAAATAAGGGGTTATGAGTGGTTATTAGGGATAATGGTGGTTATTAGTGGTTATGAGTGGTTATTAGGGATAATGGTGGTTATTAGGGGTTAATGGTGGTTATTAGTGGTTATGAGTGGTTATTAGTGGTTATGAGTGGTTATTAGGGATAATGGTGGTTATTAGGGGCTAATGGTGGTTATTAGGGCTTTTGAGTGGTTATTAGTGGTTATTAGGGCTTATTAGGTATCAAAGAACAAGGAGGACCTGTTGAACATGGCAACAGAATAATAGTCAGGTAATTGTATAAAGAGTTCCTTGGTCCCTTCCTGGTTATTATCCAACTACAAAGACTTTCAGGTGAAAAAAAAAAAAAACATTTTCTGGTTGTCAAACGTGACAATGACTTAATTCAATAATGGGTTGATTATGTCTTACCTTGATACTGAAGTGTAAATCCTTTATGGGGATGATCCCTGTCGGTCACAAAATGGAGTCTTAGCCAGTTCTTGTTGCTGATGACGGGTGCTGGTATATTCACACCAGATAACCTGCAGGTAAAGATACAGACACAACAGCCTCTGTCATCTGACTGGTTCAATCACCTGTCATGTCTGTCCTGTTCCAGACAATCTGTTTCTCCACATGTACACGACCGCTGTTACTTCAAGGACAAGAAGAGAAAGGAACAACCAGTATCTGCTATCTACAGAACAGGGTTATCACACACAGCTGTTATAGTCTATAACAACATGGTTATCACACACAGCTGTTATAGTCTATAACAGCATGGTTATCAGACACAGCTGTTATAGTCTATAACAACATGGTTATCAGACACAGCTGTTATAGTCTATAACAACATGGTTATCAGACACAGCTGTTATAGTCTATAACAACATGGTTATCACACACAGCTGTTATAGTCTATAACAACATGGTTATCACACACAGCTGCTGTAGTCTATAACAACATGGTTATCACACACAGCTGTTATAGTCTATAACAACATGGTTATCACACACAGCTGTTATAGTCTATAACAACATGGTAATCAGACACAGCTGTTATAGTCTATAACAACATGGTTATCAGACACAGCTGTTATAGTCTATAACAACATGGTTATCAGACACAGCTGTCATAGTCTATAACAACATGGTCATCACACACAGCTGTTATAGTCTATAACAACATGGTTATCACACACAGCTGTTATAGTCTATAACAACATGGTTATCACACACAGCTGCTGTAGTCTATAACAACATGGTTATCACACACAGCTGTTATAGTCTATAACAACATGGTTATCAGACACAGCTGTTATAGTCTATAACAACATGGTAATCAGACACAGCTGTTATAGTCTATAACAACATGGTTATCAGACACAGCTGTTATAGTCTATAACAACATGGTTATCACACACAGCTGTTATAGTCTATAACAACATGGTTATCAGACACAGCTGTTATAGTCTATAACAACATGGTTATCAGACACAGCTGTTATAGTCTATAACAACATGGTAATCAGACACAGCTGTTATAGTCTATAACAACATGGTTATCAGACAAAGTTGCTGTAGTCTATGAGATCGAAACAAGATCATATTTTTAGAGAATATTAAAATGAGAGGAGGTTGTCAGAGACCTCCCTGAGCAGAGCAGCTTAAAGGCTCCAGTATGTTTGTAATGACTGGTAGGAACATCACAGTAATGACTGGTAGGAACATCACAGTAATGTCTGGTATGAACATCACAGTAATGACTGGTAGGAACATCACAGTAATGTCTGGTATGAACATCACAGTAATGACTGGTAGGAACATCACAGTTATGACTGGTAGGAACATCACAGTAATGACTGGTAGGAACATCACAGTAATGACTGGTAGGAACATCACAGTTATGACTGGTAGGAACATCACAGTAATGACTGGTAGGAACATCACAGTAATGTCTGGTATGAGCATCACAGTAATGACTGGTAGGAACAGTTATGGAACAGTGATGTGGTCATCCTGTCTGGGTTGGCGCGCCCCCCCCCCCCCCCCCCCCCCCCCCCTTGGGTTGTGCCGTGGCGGAGATCTTTGTGGGCTATACTCAGCCTTGTCTCAGGATGGTAAGTTGGTGGTTGAAGATATCCCTCTAGTGGTGTGGGGGCTGTGCTTTGGCAAAGTGGGTGGGGTTATATCCTTCCTGTTTGGCCCTGTCCGGGGGTGTCCTCGGATGGGGCCAGAGTGTCTCCTGACCCCTCCTGTCTCAGCCTCCAGTATTTATGCTGCAGTAGTTTATGTGTCGGGGGGCTAGGGTCAGTTTGTTATATCTGGAGTACTTCTCCTGTCCTATTCGGTGTCCTGTGTGAATCTAAATGTGCATTCTCTAATTCTCTCCTTCTCTCTTTCTTTCTCTCTCTCGGAGGACCTGAGCCCTAGGACCATGTCCCAGGACTACCTGACATGATGACTCCTTGCTGTCCCCAGTCCACCTGGCCGTGCTGCTGCTCCAGTTTCAACTGACCAGAGCCCTAGGACCATGTCCCAGGACTACCTGACATGATGACTCCTTGCTGTCCCCAGTCCACCTGGCCGTGCTGCTGCTCCAGTTTCAACTGTTCTGCCTTATTATTCGACCATGCTGTTCATTTATGAACATTTGAACATCTTGGCCATGTTCTGTTATAATCTCCACCCGGCACAGCCAGAAGAGGACTGGCCACCCTCATAGCCTGGTTCCTCTCTAGGTTTCTTCCTAGGTTTTGGCCTTTCTAGGGAGTTTTTCCTAGCCACCGTGCTTCTACACCTGCATTGCTTGCTGTTTGGGGGGTTTTAGGCTGCGTTTCTGTACAGCACTTTGAGATATCAGCTGATGTACGAAGGGCTATATAAATACATTTGATTTGATTTATTTTTGCAGAATATCAGTCAATATCAATATCAGATGTTTTTCCTGGAGAGAAGTGTCTTCTTTGCTGCCCTTCTTGACACCAGGCCATCCTCCAAAAGTCTTCGCCTCACTGTGCGTGCAGATACACTCACACCTGTCTGCTGCCATTCCCGAGTAAGCTCTGTACTGGTGGTGCCCCGAACCCGCAGCTGAATCAACTTTAGGAGACGGTCCTGGCGCTTGCTGGACTTTCTTGGGCGGCCTGACGCCTTCTTCACAACAATTGAACCGCTCTCCTTGAAGTTCTTGATGATCCGATAAATGGTTGATTCAGGTGCAATCTTACTGGCATTCTGGAATATATGCAAATTGCCATCATACAAACTGAGGCAGCAGACTTTGTGAAAATTAATGTTTGTGTCATTCTCAAAACTTTTGGCCACAAAACTGTAGTAATCAATGTGTAAGCTATTCTGTTAGTGTGTTTATTTAATCTGTGTGATTATTGAGTTAGTTAGTTAGTAAATAAATAATTAAGCCAATTTGTATATTGCTGATTCATAATATATGCTAGGGTTTGTGCAGATATCCAAGGACGACATTCAGAACGAGATTGACGGTAAAATAAGAATTCATGAATTGACTGTGACTGATGTAAGAGATATTTATATCTTTAGAGTTTAGTCGAGAGATAGTAAATCGTTAAATAACTTTTTTCCATGGTGCCCCAGATTACTACTTAATGAATTGTTACATGAGTAATTTAATCGAGTAATAATTTAACGCGGTATGTAATTATTTTATAAAAAAAATAACCATCACATTAATGATAGTCAAGACACAACACGTTTGAGTTCGAGTCATTTTGATGACATTCATCCTGTTATCCTTGTATGGTATGTAGATTCCATCCAATCAAACTCTTGTCTATTTGTCTTTTTTTAACACTGACAGTGTTTCTCTGTTTCCTCTTCAACACTACGTATGTGACCCGATACGGGACACTAGGCGTAAGTCGCAAGTCACGACTTCACAGGAGAGCCTTTTGAACGTAAAAAAATATATAATCTGTAAATACGAATAAAAGTTTAGTTGGTTTAGCCACAGAAAAAGGGAGCAACCTTCCCACTAGCCATGATTGGCTGAGATAAAGAGTGGGCTGGACGTGCCGAGAGATGAGTTTGGATTGGTCTACGGTGTTGCATCTTGTGTCTATAAAATGAGCTGCTCGTAATGCGTAGATAATCCTTTCTATTACAGTGTTTTTGTATAGATATTACGTTATGTTATAACGTTAGCCATGGAGAGCTACAAATAACTACAAACATTGCTGCTCTGAATTTATCGACAAACGCTATCGACAAACGTGAGTGGAGAAGAAGGTAGTGATGGACTACTTTCTGGATGACGATCGTGCCACGCTGACTTTCTCTCTCTCATTTCATAACACGTTTTGAAATCAGTGGAACACAACGGGCCAAACAAGCTGGGCGAACTAAACGGAAACAACACAGGGTGTCTTATCCAATGGGTTTCAGTCTGCCGTGAAGCTTTCTTCCATGTAGACAGGTCAGAATTTACAGATTTAGATATTATACCTTTCTAATTTTGTCTGATAGTTGTTTTCACTGTAAGTTAAAGCTTGCTGTTAGCTAGCCAGCTGGAGTTCGATGGCTGGCTTGCTAGCTAACATTAACTTATGAAGTGTGTGTAACGTTAGTGATGTTTTCTCAGAACGCCATTTCCCATTGCTAGTTATATGATATGCATAGTATTAGTAGATTTGGATAGAAAAAACTCTGAAGTTTCTAAAACTGTTTGAATGATATCTGTGAGTATAACAGAACTCATATGGCAGGCAAAAACCTGAGAAAAAAATCCAACCAGGAAGTGGGAAATCTGAGGTTTGTAGGTTTCCAATATACAGTGTCATATTGTACTTCCTATGGCTTCCACTGTCAACTGTCTTTGGAACCTTGTTTGATGCTCCTGCTGTGAAGGATGAGGGAATAAGAGCTGATTGACTCAGGGTTCTGGCAGAGAGGCCACGAGCTCACTCAGGTGCGCCCCCTTGAGAGTAAGCTGCATTCCATTGCATTTCTACAGACAAAGGAATTCTCCGGTTGAAACATTATTGAAGGTTTATGTTTAAAACGTCCTAAAGATTGATTCTATACATCGTTTGACATGTTTCTACGAACTGTAATAGAATTTGTTGACTTTTCGTCTGGCCTGCGAGTCATGAATTTGGATTTTGGACCTAAACGCGCAAACAAAAAGGAGGTATTTGGACATAAATCTTGGACTTTATCGAACAAAACAAACATTTATTGTGGAACTGGCATTCCTGGGAGTGCATTCTGATGAAGATCATCAACGGTAAGTGAATATTTATAATGCTATTTCTGACTTCTGTCGACTCCACAACATGAATATTGATATGGCTTGTTTTGTTGTCTGAGCGCTGTATTTAGATTATTGCATGGTGTGCTTTTTCCGTAAAGTTTTGCTGATTAAAAAAGCAATGAAACCGTCCTTCTTTAGACTAGTTGAGTATCTGGAGCATCAGAATTTGTGGGTTCGATTACAGGCTCAAAATGTCCAAAAACAAATAACTTTCTTCTGAAACTCGTTAGTCTATTCGTGTTCTGAGAAATGAAGTCTATTCCATGCGAGAAATTGCCAAGAAACTGAAGATCTCGTACAACGCTGTGTACTACTCCCTTCACAGAACAGCGCAAACTGTCTCTACCCAGAATAGAAAGAGGAGTGGGAGGCCCCGGTGCACAACTGAACAAGAGGACAAGTACATTAGCGTGTCTACTTTGAGAAACAGACAAGTCCTCAACTGGCAGCTTCATTAAATAGTACCCTTCAAAACACCAGTCTCAACGTCAACAGTGAAGAGGTGACTCCGGGATGCTGGCCTTCTAGGCAGAGTTCTTCTGTCCAGTGTCTATGTTATTTTGCCCATCTTAATATTTTATATTCATAGGCTAGTCTGAGATATGGCTTTTTCTTTGCAATATGTATAGGTGTGACATACCACAACAATATCATGTGACCGTATCAAGTGTCCACCACTTAAATATATGGCGCATGCATCTGTTTCTGTACTGCACATGTGCACCTCCCTGAGGTTTCAACTCAGGTTGCATGGCCTTTTAATTAACTTACGTATGGAATACTTTGTGATAAGTGTGTGTGTAACAGTATATCAAGTATGTTAATGTACCGGTGTGAAGGCTTTTGGGCGGAGGTGTAAAAACACTTTAAAGTACCACTTAAGTCATTATTTGTTGTTGTTATTTGTACATTACTTTACTATTCATATTTTTGACATCTTTTACCTCACTACATTCGTAAAGAAAGTAATGTACTTTTTACTCCAGACATTTTCTTTAACACTCAAAATTATCAAGTTACATTTTGACCAGGAAAATTGTCTAATTCAATCACTTATCAAGAGTGTGGTCACTCCCTGGTCATCCCTACTGCCTCTGATCTGGAGGACTCACTAAACAGAGAACATCCCTGGTCATCCCTATTGTCTCTGATCTGGAGGACTCACTAAACAGAGAACATCCCTCGTCATCCCTACTGCCTCTGATCTGGAGGACTCACTAAACAGAGAACATCCTTGGTCATTCCTACTGCCTCTGATCTAGAGGACTCCCTAAACAGAGAACATCCCTGGTCATCCCTACTGCCTCTGATCTGGAGGACTCACTAAACAGAGAACATCCCTGGTCACCTCTACTGTCTCTGATCTGGAGGACTCACTAAACAGAGAACATCCCTGGTCATCTCTACTGCCTCTGATCTGGAGGACTCACTAAACAGAGAACATCCCTGGTCATCCCTATTGTCTCTGATCTGGAGGACTCACTAAACAGAGAACATCCCTGGTCATCCCTACTGCCTCTGATCTGGAGGACTCCCTAAACAGAGAACATCCCTGGTCATCCCTACTGCCTCTGATCTGGAGGACTCACTAAACAGAGAACATCCCTGGTCATCCCTACTGTCTCTGATCTGGAGGACTCACTAAACAGAGAACATCGCTGGTCATCCCTACTGCCTCTGATCTGGAGGACTCACTAAACAGAGAACATCCCTGGTCATCCCTACTGTCTCTGATCTGGAGGACTCACTAAACAGAGAACATCCCTGGTCATCCCTACTGTCTCTGATCTGGAGGACTCACTAAACAGAGAACATCCCTGGTCATCCCTACTGTCTCTGATCTGGAGGACTCACTAAACAGAGAACATCCCTGGTCACCTCTACTGTCTCTGATCTGGAGGACTCACTAAACAGAGAACATCCCTGGTCCATCCCTACTGCCTCTGATCTGGAGGACTCACTAAACAGAGAACATCCCTGGTCATCCCTACTGCCTCTGATCTGGAGGACTCACTAAACAGAGAACATCCCTGGTCATCCCTACTGCCTCTGATCTGGAGGACTCACTAAACAGAGAACATCCCTGGTCCATCCCTACTGCCTCTGACCTGGAGGACTCACTAAACAGAGAACATCCCTGGTCATCCCTACTGCCTCTGATCTGGAGGACTCACTAAACAGAGAACATCCCTGGTCATCCCTACTGCCTCTGATCTGGAGGACTCACTAAACAGAGAACATCCCTGGTCATCCCTACTGCCTCTGATCTGGAGGACTCACTAAACAGAGAACATCCCTGGTCATCCCTATTGCCTCTGATCTGGAGGACTCACTAAACAGAGAACATCCCTGGTCATCCCTACTGCCTCTGACCTGGAGGACTCACTAAACACAAATGCTTTGTTTGTAAATGATGTCTGAGTGTTGGAGTGCTCCCCTGGCTACCCATCAATAAAATAAAAAAATCAATTATGCGGTCTGATTTGCTTAATATCAGGAAGTTGAAATTGTTTATTTTTACTTTTGATATTTAAGTACATTGTGCCCCAGGCTATCTGTCAATATTTTTTTTTTTGTTGTTGTGCCGTCTGGTTTAATATAAGGAATTTAAATGAATTATACTTTTACTCAAGTATGACAATGTATTATTTTTTCCACCACTGGATGTGGCTCGGGGTTATAGCATTTATTCCACATGACCCATCAATTTAGACAAGTGTATCTGGGTAAGCATCATCTAATATTTATAACCTATTTTTATTTGGACACTTTCTGTCGACCTGGAATTTTTCCTCATTGTAGGCTACTACCACTTTAAATCTTTATCACATGACCTCATGTGAATCCTTAAAGAGATGGGTGGGGCTAAAGGCTTAAGAGGGCGTGAACAATGCTGAGTGGGTGGGGCTAAAGGCTTAAGAGGGCGTGAACAATGTTACATGGGTGGGGCTAAAGGCTTAAGAGGGCGTGAACAATGCTGAATGGGTGGGGCTAAAGGCTTAAGAGGGCGTGAACAACGCTGAATGGGTGTAGACAAAGGATAGCTCTCTATTAGGTACCAAAACATTCAAAGACCCTTTTCTCCAACGTGAGTTTACAAGTTTATCAACTTTCAGAGCAGAATTACTTTCCCATTGTTCCTCAACTGTAGTGTATGATACACCATTTTGTAGCTCTCAGTCTCTACTTTTATCCAATGTAAAAAAAATTATAATAATAATTAAAATGTTACCACATAAGACCGAATCCAGGTGTTGAGTCACATGTGTACAACATTTCCCTCGATCTGTACAGTCAGAGAAAATGACTTTGTGAATTCAGAAATACTAAGAGCTTTTCTAATCCATCCTGTCAGTGGAAGAAATAGGGTGTTCCTCTGGGAGTTTAGAAGGTAATTGATTTCACATAACGTGACCTTTTCTGCACACTGAGCCATTTTTACTGAAATCTAAATGACACAAATATTGTAGGAAGAATGAAAAAAAAAGCATTAGGTTACTGAGACACTCAACGGTCGCGTCCCAACTGGCACTTTAACCCCTTTACAGGGAGCCTTGGTCAAAAGTAGCGCACTAGATAGGGAATTACTGAGCCACTCTGAAATGTCTGCATTCCTGGCTGCACACTGAACTCTTCAAGGTCTAGGGCTTGGGGACTGTGTAGGCAATAACTTAGAGAGGAAAGGTCTAGGGGTTGGGGACTGGGTAGGTAATAACTTAGAGAGGAAACATCTAGGGCTTGGAGACTGGGTAGGTAATAACTTAGAGAGGAAAGGTCTAGGGCTTGGGGACTGGGGACTGGGTAGGTAATAACTTAGAGAGGAAAGGTCTAGGGCTTGGGGACTGGGTAGGTTATAGCTTAGAGAGGAAAGGTCTAGAGCTTGGGGACTAGGTAGGTTATAACTTAGAGAGGAAAGGTCTAGGGCTTGGGGACTGGGTAGGTTATAACTTAGAGAGGAAAGGTGTAGGGCTTGGGGGCTGGGTAAGGTTATAACTTAGAGAGGAACAGGCTTGGGGACTGGGTAGGTAATAACTTAGAGAGGAAAGGTCTAGGGCTTGGGGACTGGGTAGGGTTATAACTTAGAGAGCAAAGGTCTAGGGCTTGGGGACTGGATAGGTAATAACTTAGAGAGGAAAGGTCTAGGGCTTGGGGGCTGGATAGGCAATCACTTAGAGATTAAAGAGCTTGGGGGCTGGATAGGCAATAATTTAGAGAGGAAAGGTCTAGGGCTTGGGGACTGGGTAGGGTTATAACTTAGAGAGCAAAGGTCTAGGGCTTGGGGACTGGATAGGTAATAACTTAGAGAGGAAAGGTCTAGGGCTTGGGGACTGGATAGGTAATAACTTAGAGAGGAAAGGTCTAGGGCTTGGGGATTGGGTAGGTAATAACTTAGAGTGGAAAGGTCTAGGGGGGCTGGGCAGTAAATGCTGAGAGTTACCTGTGCAACTGGAAAAGGGACTGTAAACTGTAGATGGTACATTGGTACATTGGTACATTGGTGCATTGGCTGCAGTACCATAGGAAAGGGACTCATACAATTATACCCTTAGAGTCTATTGACGCACCGGTGCATCAATCTAAGTGACATAATAAAAAATCTCCATTAAAATCCATCAGTTTAAGTGAGATATCTGTTAAAACTAGAGATATCTGTTAAAACTAGAGATATCTGTTAAAACTAGAGATATCTGTTTAAAACTAGAGATATCTGTTTAAAACTAGAGACATCTGTTTAAACTAGAGATATCTGTTTAAAACTAGAGATATCTGTTTAAACTAGAGATATCTGTTAAAACTAGAGATATCTGTTTAAAACTAGAGATATCTGTTTAAAACTAGAGATATCTGTTAAAACTAGAGATATCTGTTAAAACTAGAGATATCTGTTTAAACTAGAGATATCTGTTTAAAACTAGAGATATCTGTTAAAACTAGAGATATCTGTTAAAACTAGAGATATCTGTTAAAACTAGAGATATCTGTTTAAACTAGAGATATCTGTTTAAAACTAGAGATATCTGTTAAAACTAGAGATATCTGTTAAAACTAGAGATATATGTTAAAACTAGAGATATCTGTTAAAACTAGAGATATCTGTTTAAACTAGAGATATCTGTTAAAACTAGAGATATCTGTTAAAACTAGAGATATCTGTTAAAACTAGAGATATCTGTTAAAACTAGAGATATTTGTTAAAACTAGAGATATCTGTTAAAACTAGAGATATTTGTTTAAACTAGAGATATCTGTTTAAAACTAGAGATATCTGTTAAAACTAGAGATATCTGTTAAAACTAGAGATATCTGTTAAAACTAGAGATATCTGTTAAAACTAGAGACATCTGTTTAAAACTAGAGATATCTGTTAAAACTAGAGATATCTGTTAAAACTAGATATATCTGTTACAACTAGAGATATCTGTTACAACTAGAGATATCTGTTAAAACTAGAGATATCTGTTACAACTAGAGATATCTGTTAAAACTAGAGATATTTGTTTAAACTAGAGATATCTGTTTAAACTAGAGATATCTGTTTAAACTAGAGATATTTGTTTAAACTAGAGACATCTGTTTAAAACTAGAGATATCTGTTAAAACTAGAGATATTTGTTTAAACTAGAGATATCTGTTAAAACTAGAGATATTTGTTAAAACTAGAGATATCTGTTAAAACTAGAGATATCTGTTAAAACTAGAGATATCTGTTAAAACTAGAGATATCTGTTAAAACTAGAGATATCTGTTAAAACTAGAGATATCTGTTAAAACTAGAGATATCTGTTTAAACTAGAGATATCTGTTTAAAACTAGAGATATCTGTTTAAACTAGAGATATCTGTTTAAACTAGAGATATCTGTTTAAAACTAGAGATATCTGTTAAAACTAGAGATATCTGTTTAAACTAGAGATATCTGTTTAAAACTAGAGATATCTGTTTAAACTAGAGATATCTGTTTAAACTAGAGATATTTGTTTAAACTAGAGATATTTGTTTAAACTAGAGATATCTGTTTAAACTAGAGATATCTGTTAAAACTAGAGATATCTGTTAAAACTAGAGATATTTGTTTAAACTAGAGATATTTGTTTAAACTAGAGATATTTGTTTGCATGGGCTGTTTCTAAATCCACAACATCCTCCTATGTCGCCCTTCCGCATCTGGTGTGGAAAGTTGCAAAGCTACCAGCGCTGTTTGTCAGACCAGGAGACATCCCGAAAATACGGTCTTCTCACAAAAAACGTCTGTAGTGGGGTGTGCCTAGTAGTCGGACAAAATGAGTATCGTAACGAATACGGACAATTATCTGAATCCGATTTATGATCAGAGTTATTTTTTTGTTGTTGTAATTTTCCGTGATCTTAAGAAGAAAAATAAAAACGTTGTGTTGCCAGGATCTTTCTCATGTCAGCCGTGTCCGAGGTTCTACGTGGTCCATATAACTCAACTGGCTGTCGGTTAAGAGAAAGGCGGGCTTTACGTTGATCCTGTTGTTCTGATTGGATAGAGTGAACCTGTATTTCTCAGAGAGAATGCCAAGAGTGTGCAAAACTGTCATCAAGGCAAACGGTGGCTGCTTTTAAGAATCTCAAATATACAACAACAAAAATGTGTTGGTTATTACATTATTCCATATGTGTTATTTCATAGTTTTAATGTCTTCACTATTATTCTACAATGTAGAAAATAGTAAAAAGAAAGAACAACCCTGGAATGAGTAGGTGTGTCCAAACTTTTGACTGGTACTGCAGATATTCAGGAATCCTGACTCACCAGATACTCTCAATCAAACTCAAATGTATTTATATAGCCCTTCGTACATCAGCTGATATCACAAAGTGCTGTACAGAAACACCAGCCTAAAACCCCGAAACAGCAAGCAACGCAGGTGTAGAAGCACGATGGCTAGGAAAAACTCCCTAGAAAGGCCAAAACCTAGGAAGAAACCTAGAGAGGAACCAGGCTATGTGGGGTGGCCAGTCCTCTTCTGGCTCTTCTGGCTTTTAACAGAACATGGCCAAGATGTTCAAATGTCCGTAGATGACCAGCAGGGTCAAGTAATAACACTGTGTGACTGTGATATTTCTACCTCCAGACAGTTGTGTTTCTCAAAAAACACATTATAGGTATAACCAAAGTGAAGAGATCTGTCGACGTGCCCTTGAGCAAGGCACTTAACCCTACATTTCTCCAGGGTAGCCGTTGACAACGGCAGACCCCCTGACCGTGACCCCAACTCTCCGAGGGTGTCTCACCGGTTGAATTGGAATATGCAACAAGAACAAAAAAATCACATTTCCTTTTTCACGAGTATAAAACACAATAATAATTATAATTAGGTGAGTTTTTATCTTTCTCCTGTTTCACACATATATACTTGTGTGAAACAGGAGAAAGATAAAAACTCACCTAATTATAATTATTATTATTACATCAGTTGGCTTTAGTTTAAAAGTGTTATTAAATTTAAAAAAAAACATAAACAAATCCACTCACCAGATACTGGGCGGCTCTGATCCTTCTATCTCCAGAGAGCCGTGCTTGTCCTCTATCTGGAAGTCAGTGAACACCAGTGAGATGGTGTCTCCGGGGTCAGCCAGCACCGTCCACTTACATTCCCCAGCGTTGGACGGGTCACTGAGGAATTCAGGGCTGGAGATGATCCCACTGGACCCTCTCAACGTACCGCCACACGTGTTCTCAGCTGCAGTGGTGGGGGAGGGGAGGGGGGCGAGGCGGGGTGGGGGGGGGGGGGGGGTAAAGTAAATAATATTAATTAATTAATTAATAGAAAATGACTCAAGTAAAAAAAGTGAAAGTCACTTAAGTATCTAAAGTAAAAGTATGAATAAATAATTACCGGTAAAATTATTTAAAACAGTTTTATAATTTTTGGGTTACCAGATGCACACGGGTCTTTTGCTTATATTATATTAAGCAAAACCAGACGGCACAATTGAAATGTTTTACAGAGAGCCAGGGGAAACACTCCAACACTCAGACATCATTTACAAACAAAGCATGTGTGTTTAGTAAAAACTCTGTAAGATGTGAGGCAATAGAGATGACCAGGGATCTTGATAAGTGTGTGACCAGGACCATTTTCCTATTCTGCTAAGCATTCGAAATGTAATGAACTTTTGGGTGTCGGGGATAATGTATGTATGTGTTATTCTCTTTATTAATAATGTAGTGAAGTAAAAGTTGTCAAAAATATAAATGGTAGAGTACAGATACACCAAAAACACTACTTAATTAGTACTTTCAAGTTATGTTTACTGAAGTACTTGGAGCCACTACTCAGCTGTCAGACAAACAGAAGAACGCGTATGTTTAATATCAATTCATCTGTTGGCTCTGATCCAATATGTAGACTGGAATAATACTAAGAATGAAGCCATATATTCGGCTATACTGTATGCATTCCAAGTTGTATGCTAGCTAGTATGGATATGACAGCATGGATAAGAGTCCAAGGTATCCGGATTTACAGGATCAATTGGCTGTGTTCCAAGCCCCCTGTCTGCTCTTCTCCT
Organism: Oncorhynchus mykiss; assembly: GCF_013265735.2. Taxonomy (NCBI): domain Eukaryota; kingdom Metazoa; phylum Chordata; class Actinopteri; order Salmoniformes; family Salmonidae; genus Oncorhynchus; species Oncorhynchus mykiss. The sequence goes on along the minus strand of NC_048566.1, from coordinate 287,981 downwards.
TCTGGTCTGAGGGGTTCAGAAAACCTTTGGTTCGTCAGAAGACTCAGATAACCACAACAGATTCCAAAACCATTCTGTTCCAATATCTAGATTCTACATTAACATGCCACATAGAATGGGTTCCGGTGTTGGCCACGCGTTCTAAGTGATATTCTAGTATATTGGAATGTCATCTTTATGTTCTTGGCCTCAATAAGCGAGCGGGCGCTTGAAGAACACAGCATCTGAGCCACACTATGATGATGAGGCCTCTATAACGTACCACCAGAGATGTTCACAAGTCTTTGAGGTAGTGTCCAAGTCAACTCTTTTAGGGCCAAGTCTAAGTCAAGTCTCAAGTCTTTTAGGGCCAAGTCTAAGTCAAGTCTCAAGTCTTTTAGAGCCGAGTCTAAGTCAAGTCTCAAGTCTTTTAGGGCCAAGTCTAAATCAAGTCTCAAGTCTTTTAGGGCCAAGTCTAAGTCAAGTCTCAAGTCTTTTAGGGCCAAGTCTAAATCAAGTCTCAAGTCTTTTAGGGCCAAGTCTAAGTCAAGTCTCAAGTCCGTTTTGGCAATGTCTTTCTGCCTGCTGTGGGTTAGGTCTATAAACCATGTAAATGATTTGAAGAGACTCTTGTATGAAAGAAAGCATATCAGGCACTATTTAAATCAAAATACATTTCCTTTTAAAATGTAGACAGTTTACATTGATAAAAGTAATTGTACAGGATATTTAAAAAACCAAACGTAACACTTTAAAGGGTTAAAAGTATTTTGTGGCAGACATTGTCTATATTTCACTTCATTCAATCACACAAACAGAAAATCTGTAGGTGAGGGAAGATAAATGACAAGCATGAATGTAAACCAAAATGACTGACAACTATTCAATAACTGCACTACTAAAGTGTCCTATAAATATCAAACCTTTTATCCATAAAATAGACTTCCTGACCTGGACACTTTAACAGAAATATAATCTCCTGTAACAAGTAGTAAATTACATCCTGTGGCCCCCTTTAGACAGAGAACATGTACAGTATGTACATTTCAGAAAGATCAAGTTTGTCAGCGTTCCTGCACTGAGCCCGGCACGATGAGGGCACATGACGAGGCCTCCATGACTAAACACTCTCCCCACTGGGGGTGCTGGGGGAAGGCACAGCCAACACTGTCATTGCTACCTGCTTGAGCCTTGAAAAGTATTTTGCATGGACCCCCCCCCCCCCCCCCCAAAAAAAAATACAAAATAAAAGTCCAAGCAAATCAACTTCATTTCCATCAGAAGACACTTCAATGTAGTGAAGAATCTCTGCTCTGAAGATGACTCTTTTTTTTTCTTCTTGCTGCTGTAGTCAGAGAACGTTCTGGAGGTTTCTCCAGGTGTTCTTCCTCTCCGCTACTGCTCTGCGTAACGGTGACTTTTCCGGCGCCTCAGACAAAACAAGGTCTGGAGAAAAAAAATAAAGAAATCTATAAAATAATGTATATAATCCAGAATATAACAGTAAACATTACACATGACAAAAAAAACAAATCATTATTGTTTTGAATTGCAAGTGACATTGAAAATATTGCATTGTTGCAACGTATCGTACCCCACCAATCAGACTCTCCTTCAATTCAGCTTTATCTTCACGTGGCTTCATGAGGACATCACGATCAAGTCAGAACAGGCAGACAGATGGATCCAGCAGCGCACCTCATTATGTATTACATTGTCACCAAAATGGAAGCTTTTGCTGCCTGTTCATCTGAGTACTCCATTCTAACATTCACAAACAACCCCCCCCCCCCCCCCCGTAATCTGGTGTTTGAGTGACTGCTACAGTGCTTTTACTAGACTAAAAAGGTGAGGAGCTTGTGCTCGGGAATACTTGGCAGATGGAAATTGAGTGACAGCGCACAAGGAAGGGCAGCACTGAGTGTCACAGCTTTCTCCTCCTGAGTAAGGTCAGTGGCCTAGACAAAACGGGGTCCAAAAAATGTCCACTAACTCCAATAGCTGTCTCCATTCTCTTGGTGATAAACAGAGCTCCTTGTGTCCTTGGGCTTCAAGTAGACTATTGAGGCTTTGTTGATTCAGATCGGTGACGGTTGTAACAAGCCGGAGGGTGGAACTCCATCTGGTAGACACAGCAGCAGGGATAATACCATACTACCATTCACTCATTCTTTATGTACATATTCTTTATCCCTTTACACTTGTGTGTATAAGGAAGTAGCTGTGGAATTGTTAGGTTAGATTACTCGTTGGTTATTACTGCGTTGTCGGAACTAGAAGCACAAGCATTTCGCTACACTCGCATTAACATCTGCTAAACCACGTGTATGTGACCAAATAAAAATGTTGTTTTGATTTGATTTGACTCCGAACTCAGCTTCAAAAGGCATTCTTTCAGACCACAGGTAGTATGTAGTAAAGCTGTAAAGTTGAGTTACCTCAGCCATCACACTGTTTATGATTTGTTTAGTGTGTCCTTTAGTCCATCTCTTAATCACCAGTTGTAATGAACAAATCACTGTAAGCTCTGTTGCCTGGCAGTTGGTTTGGATAGCTTCTACATACGCATTGTACTCTTCACCAAATTATTACAGTTGGTTTGGATAGCTTCTACCTCAGCATTGTACTCTTCACCAAATTATTACAGTTGGTTTGGATAGCTTCTACCTCAGCATTGTACTCTTCACCAAATTATTACAGTTGGTTTGGATAGCTTCTAACTCAGCATTGTACTCTTCACCAAATTATTACAGTTGGTTTGGATAGCTTCTACCTCAGCATTGTACTCTTCACCAAATTATTACAGTTGGTTTGGATAGCTTCTAACTCAGCATTGTACTCTGCACCAAATTATTACAGTTGGTTTGGATAGCTTCTACCTCAGCATTGTACTCTGCACCAAATTATTACAGTTGGTTTGGATAGCTTCTACATCAGCATTGTACTCTTCACCAAATTATTACAGTTGGTTTGGATAGCTTCTACCTCAGCATTGTACTCTTCACCAAATTATTACAGTTGGTTTGGATAGCTTCTACCTCAGCATTGTACTCTTCACCAAATTATTACAGTTGGTTTGGATAGCTTCTACCTCAGCATTGTACTCTTCACCAAATTATTACAGTTGGTTTAGATAGCTTCTACCTCAGCATTGTACTCTTCACCAAATTATTACAGTTGGTTTGGATAGCTTCTACCTCAGCATTGTACTCTGCACCAAATTATTACAGTTGGTTTGGATAGCTTCTACATCAGCATTGTACTCTGCACCAAATTATTACAGTTGGTTTGGATAGCTTCTACCTCAGCATTGTACTCTTCACCAAATTATTACAGTTGGTTTGGATAGCTTCTACATCAGCATTGTACTCTGCACCAAATTATTACAGTTGGTTTGGATAGCTTCTACCTCAGCATTGTACTCTTCACCAAATTATTACAGTTGGTTTGGATAGCTTCTACCTCAGCATTGTACTCTTCACCAAATTATTACAGTTGGTTTGGATAGCTTCTACATCAGCATTGTACTCTTCACCAAATTATTACAGTTGGTTTGGATAGCTTCTACATCAGCATTGTACTCTTCACCAAATTATTACAGTTGGTTTGGATAGCTTCTACATCAGCATTGTACTCTTCACCAAATTATTACAGTTGGTTTGGATAGCTTCTACCTCAGCATTGTACTCTTCACCAAATTATTACAGTTGGTTTGGATAGCTTCTACCTCAGCATTGTACTCTTCACCAAATTATTACAGTTGGTTTGGATAGCTTCTACCTCAGCATTGTACTCTTCACCAAATTATTACAGTTGGTTTGGATAGCTTCTACCTCAGCATTGTACTCTTCACCAAATTATTACAGTTGGTTTGGATAGCTTCTACCTCAGCATTGTACTCTTCATCAAATTATTACAGTTGGTTTGGATAGCTTCTAACTCAGCATTGTACTCTGCACCAAATTATTACAGTTGGTTTGGATAGCTTCTACCTCAGCATTGTACTCTTCACCAAATTATTACAGTTGGTTTGGATAGCTTCTACCTCAGCATTGTACTCTTCACCAAATTATTACAGTTGGTTTGGATAGCTTCTACCTCAGCATTGTACTCTTCACCAAATTATTACAGTTGGTTTGGATAGCTTCTACCTCAGCATTGTACTCTTCACCAAATTATTACAGTTGGTTTGGATAGCTTCTACCTCAGCATTGTACTCTTCACCAAATTATTACAGTATGCTGGGGTTATCCACATAATCATCATCATCATCATCATCACCATCATCATCACCATCATCATCATCATCATCAATATCAATATCATCACCATCATCATCATCATCGCTTGCTTTGGGGAAACACACTGAAACACACTGTTTCCATATTTGCAGCGTTATCATATAAGATATAATCTAAATGTATGTTTGATGTCAAAATGATCACATATTACTTTACATTGTATTGCTGATCACATATTACTTTACATTGTATTGCTGATCACATATTACTTTACATTGTATTGCTGATCACATATTACTTTACATTGTATTGCTGATCACATATTACTTTACATTGTATTGCTGATCACATATTACTTTACATTGTATTGCTGATCACATATTACTTTACATTGTATTGCTGATCACATATTACTTTACATTGTATTGCTGATCACATATTACTTTACATTGTATTGCTGATCACATATTACTTTACATTGTATTGCTGATCACATATTACTTTACATTGTATTGCTGATCACATATTACTTTACATTGTATTGCTGATCACATATTACTTTACATTGTATTGCTGATCACATATTACTTTACATTGTATTGCTGATCACATATTACTTTACATTGTATTGCTGATCACATATTACTTTACATTGTATTGCTGATCACATATTACTTTACATTGTATTGCTGATCACATATTACTTTACATTGTATTGCTGATCACATATTACTTTACATTGTATTGCTGATCACATATTACTTTACATTGTATTGCTGATCACATATTACTTTACATTGTATTGCTGATCACATATTACTTTACATTGTATTGCTGATCACATATTACTTTACATTGTATTGCTGATCACATATTACTTTACATTGTATTGCTGATCACATATTACTTTACATTGTATTGCTGATCACATATTACTTTACATTGTATTGCTGATCACATATTACTTTACATTGTATTGCTGATCACATATTACTTTACATTGTATTGCTGATCACATATTACTTTACATTGTATTGCTGATCACATATTACTTTACATTGTATTGCTGATCACATATTACTTTACATTGTATTGCTGATCACATATTACTTTACATTGTATTGCTGATCACATATTACTTTACATTGTATTGCTGATCACATATTACTTTACATTGTATTGCTGATCACATATTACTTTACATTGTATTGCTGATCACATATTACTTTACATTGTATTGCTGATCACATATTACTTTACATTGTATTGCTGATCACATATTACTTTACATTGTATTGCTGATCACATATTACTTTACATTGTATTGCTGATCACATATTACTTTACATTGTATTGCTGATCACATATTACTTTACATTGTATTGCTGATCACATATTACTTTACATTGTATTGCTGATCACATATTACTTTACATTGTATTGCTGATTCTCTCCCCCCCCCCCCCAGGGGGTGACCCTGTGAGTCTATCACAGCTCAACAGAACTGTCTCCACCAATGGGAGTTAATTTCTCTTCCGTGGACCATGTAATGGGGTGGCAGGGTAGCCTAGTGGTTAGAGTGTAGAGGTGGCAGGGTAGCCTAGTGGTTAGAGGGGGGGTCAGGTAGCCTAGTGGTTAGAGTGTAGAGGTGGCAGGGTAGCCTAGTGGTTAGAGGGGGTGCGGCAGGGTAGCCTAGTGGTTAGAGGGGGGGGTCAGGTAGCCTAGTGGTTAGAGTGTAGAGGAGGCAGGGTAGCCTAGTGGTTAGAGTGTAGAGGCGGCAGGGTTGCCTAGTGGTTAGAGGGGGGGTCAGGTAGCCTAGTGGTTAGAGTGTAGAGGTGGCAGGGTAGCCTAGTGGTTAGAGGGGGTGCGGCAGGGTAGCCTAGTGGTTAGAGGGGGGGTCAGGTAGCCTAGTGGTTAGAGTGTAGAGGAGGCAGGGTAGCCTAGTGGTTAGAGTGTAGAGGCGGCAGGGTTGCCTAGCGGTTAGAGGGGGGGTCAGGTAGCCTAGTGGTTAGAGTGTAGAGGAGGCAGGGTAGCCTAGTGGTTAGAGTGTAGAGGCGGCAGGGTTGCCTAGTGGTTAGAGGGGGGGTCAGGTAGCCTAGTGGTTAGAGTGTAGAGGTGGCAGGGTAGCCTAGTGGTTAGAGGGGGTGCGGCAGGGTAGCCTAGTGGTTAGAGGGGGGGTCAGGTAGCCTAGTGGTTAGAGTGTAGAGGAGGCAGGGTAGCCTAGTGGTTAGAGTGTAGACGCGGCAGGGTTGCCTAGCGGTTAGAGGGGGGGTCAGGTAGCCTAGTGGTTAGAGTGTAGAGGTGGCAGGGTAGCCTAGTGGTTAGACGGGGTGCGGCAGGGTAGCCTAGTGGTTAGAGCGTAGAGGCGGCAGGGTAGCCTAGTGGTTAGAACGTAGAGGCGGCAGGGTAGCCTAGTGGTTAGAGCGTAGAGGCGGCAGGGTAGCCTAGTGGTTAGAGTGTAGAGGCGGCAGGGTAGCCTAGTGGTTAGAGCGTAGAGGCGGCAGGGTAGCCTAGTGGTTAGAGTGTAGAGGCGGCAGGGTAGCCTAGTGGTTAGAGGGTAGAGGCGGCAGGGTAACCTAGTGGTTAGAGCGTAGAGACGGCAGGGTAGCCTAGTGGTTAGAGGGGGTGCGGCAGGGTAGCCTAGTGGTTAGAGCGTAGAGGTGGCAGGGTAGCCTAGTGGTTAGAGCGTAGAGGCGGCAGGGTAGCCTAGTGGTTAGATGGGGTGCGGCAGGGTAGCCTAGCCTCCTTCTAACAACCTGCAATGTATCATTGGGGTTCTCCTGATTGCCAAAGTTAGCAGGAGAGAAACATAGAGTGTTGACCAGAACACAGCCTTTAATGCTGTGAAATTGTGTGTTTTCATTGTGCAGAACATCACACACCAGCTGAATGCTAATAATGTAGCATACCATGTCACTCTCTGTTACCACATCTCTCCCTCTCTCTCTCTTTCTCTCTCCGTCTCTATTTCTCTCCCTCTCTAGCTCTCTCTCATTCTGTTTATGTCTCTCTCTCTCTCTCTCTCCCTCCATCTATACTGAACAAAAAATATAAACGCAACATGTAAAATGTTAGTCCCATCATTTGAAATAAAAGATCCCAGAAAATGTCCATAAGCACAAAAAGTGTATTTTTCTTGGATATTGTGCACAAAATTGTCAAGGTAAATCCATCCACCTGACAGCTGATTAAACAGCAGCATGATCATTACACAGATGCACCTTGTGCTGGGGGAGAATGAAAGGCCACTCTAAAATGTGCAGATTTGTCACACAACACAATGTCTAACGTTTTGAGGGAGTGTGCAATTGGCATGCTGACTGCAGAAATGTCCAACAGAGCTGTTGCCAGATCAATTAATGTTCATTTCTCCACCAACGTTGTTTTAGAGAATTTGGCAGTACATCCAAACGGTCTCACAACCGCAGACCACGTGAAAACCCAGCCCGGGACCTCCACATTCCAGCTTCCACACCTGTGGGATCATCTGAGGAGTGGGAGGGGGGATGCTGAGGAATATTTCTGTCTGTAATAAGCCCAATTTTGCGGGGAAAATTTCATTCTGATTGGCTGGGCTTGACAACCACAGTGGGTGGACCTGGCTCCCAAGTGAGTGGGCCTATGCCCTCACTCCCCAGTCATGTGAAATCCATAGATTGGGGCCAAATTAATGAATTTCAATTTGACTGATTTCCTTCTATGAACTGTAACTCAGGAAAATACTTAAAATGATTATTGCTTATTTCTTATCTGCTGCTACCACCACGTTCTCTTTTTCACAGAGAATTATAATGATCGAATCAAATCAAACTTTATTTGTCACATGCACCGAATACAACAGAGTGTAGACTTCACCGTGAAAATGCTTTACTGACAAGCCCTTAACCAACAGAGCAGTTCAAGAAGAGTTAAGAAAAGATTTACTGACTAATCTAAAGTAAAAAAAATATTAAAAAGTAACACAATAACGAGGCTATATACAGGGGGTACCGGTACAGAGTCAATGTGGAGGCTATATACAGGGTGTACCGGTACAGAGTCAATGTGGAGGCTATATACAGGGTATTACGGTACAGAGTCAATGTGGAGGCTATATACAGGGTATTACGGTACAGAGTCAATGTGAAGGCTATATACAGGGGGTACTGGTACAGAGTCAATGTGGAGGCTATATACAGGGGGTACCGGTACAGAGTCAATGTGGAGGCTATATACAGGGGGTACTGGTACAGAGTCAATGTGGAGGCTATATACAGGAGGGTACCAGTACAGAGTCAATGTGGAGGCTATATACAGGGGGTACCGGTACAGAGTCAATGTGGAGGCTATATACAGGAGGGTACCAGTACAGAGTCAATGTGGAGGCTATATACAGAGGGGTACCGGTACAGAGTCAATGTGGGGGCTATATACAGGGGGTACTGGTACAGAGTCAATGTGGAGACTATATACAGGGGGTACAGAGTCAATGTGGAGGCTATATACAGAAGGGTACCGGTACAGAGTCAATGTGGAGACTATATACAGGGGGTACCGGTACAGAGTCAATGTGGAGGCTATATACAGAAGGGTACCGGTACAGAGTCAATGTGGAGACTATATACAGGGGGTACCGGTACAGAGTCAATGTGGAGGCTATATACAGGGGGTACCGGTACAGAGTCAATGTGGAGGCTATATACAGGGTGTACCGGTACAGAGTCAATGAGGAGGCTATATACAGAAGGGAACCGGTACAGAGTCAATGTGGAGGCTATATACAGGGGGTACTGGTACAGAGTCAATGAGGAGGCTATATACAGAAGGGAACCGGTACAGAGTCAATGTGGAGGCTATATACAGGGGGTACCGGTACAGAGTCAATGTGGAGGCTATATACAGGGGGTACCGGTACAGAGTCAATGAGGAGGCTATATACAGAAGGGAACCGGTACAGAGTCAATGTGGAGGCTATATACAGGGGGTACCGGTACAGAGTCAATGTGGAGGCTATATACAGGGGGTACCGGTACAGAGTCAATGTGGAGGCTATATACAGGGGGTACTGGTACAGAGTCAATGTGGAGGCTATATACAGGGTGTACCGGTACAGAGTCAATGTGGAGACTATATACAGGGGGTACCGGTACAGAGTCAATGTGGAGGCTATATACAGAAGGGTACCGGTACAGAGTCAATGTGGAGACTATATACAGGGGGTACCGGTACAGAGTCAATGTGGAGGCTATATACAGGGGGTACCGGTACAGAGTCAATGTGGAGGCTATATACAGGGTGTACCGGTACAGAGTCAATGTGGAGGCTATATACAGGGGGTACCGGTACAGAGTCAATGTGGAGGCTATATACAGGGGGTACCAGTACAGAGTCAATGTGGAGGCTATATACAGGGGGTACTGGTACAGAGTCAATGTGGAGGCTATATACAGGGTGTACCGGTACAGAGTCAATGTGGAGACTATATACAGGGGGTACCGGTACAGAGTCAATGTGGAGACTATATACAGGGGGTACCAGTACAGAGTCAATGTGGAGGCTATATACAGGGGGTACCGGTACAGAGTCAATGTGGAGGCTATATACAGAAGGGAACCGGTACAGAGTCAATGTGGAGGCTATATACAGAAGGGAACCGGTACAGAGTCAATGTGGAGGCTATATACAGGGGGTACCGGTACAGAGTCAATGAGTAGGCTATATACAGGGGGTACCAGTACAGAGTCAATGTGGAGGCTATATACAGGGTGTTACGGTACAGAGTCAGTGTGGAGGCTATAAACAGGAGGTACCGGTACTGAGTCAGTGTGGAGGTTATATACAGGGGGTACCGGTACAGAGTCAATGTGGAGGCTATATACAGGGGGTACCAGTACAGAGTCAATGTGCGGGGGTACAGGTAAAAGGTAATCTGTACTTGTATGTAAGTGTGAAGTGACTACGCATAGATAATAAACAGCGAGTAGCAGCAGTGTTAAAAACAAATGGGGGGGGGGGGGGGTCAATGTAAATAGTCTGGGTGGCCATTTGATTTATTGTTCAACAGTCTTATGTCTTGGGGGGGTTGAAGCTGTTAAGGAGCCTTTTGGACCTAGACTTGGCTCCGGTACCTCTTGCCGTACGGTAGCAGAGAAAAAAAGTCTATGACTTGGGTGACTGGAGTCTCTGACAATTTTATGGGCTTTGGCAGGGCTTTCACAGTTTTCACATCATTTGGGATGTGACACTGGGCCTTGCAAGCTGAATCCTTTGATAGTTATGTACTCTGGTCACAGGCTGTCAGAGCTGCCAAGGCAGCCGGAGACATAAGGAAAACCATGAAACAGTCCCCTCCCTGTTAGGCATCAGACTATTGGTCAACGGGATGTGCATTGATTTTAGGGTAGATTCAAATGAAGAATATGATTGGAGGATGAGATTCTATCCATACAGTGTTCAGACCCCATGGCTTTTCCCACCTTTTGTTACATTAGTCTTATTAAAAAATGGATTACATCATTTTCTCACCCCCTTTGTCAATCTACACACGATAACCACATAATAACATCACAATAACCACATAATGACATCACAATAACCCATAATGACGTCACAATAACCCATAATGACATCACAATACCACATAATGACATCACAATAACCCATAATGACGTCACAATAACCCATAATGACATCACAATACCACATAATGGCGTCACAATAACCCATAATGACGTCACAATAACCACATAATGACGTCACAATAACCACATAATGACATCACAATAACCCATAATGACGTCACAATAACCCATAATGACATCACAATACCACATAATGACATCACAATAACCCATAATGACGTCACAATAACCATAATGACATCACAATACCACATAATGACATCACAATAACCCATAATGACGTCACAATAACCCATAATGACGTCACAATAACCATAATGACATCACAATACCACATAATGACATCACAATAACCACATAATGACATCACAATAACCACATAATGACATCACAATAACCACATAATGACATCACAATAACCACATAATGACATCACAATAACCCATAATGACTTCACAATAACCATAATGACATCACAATACCACATAATGACATCACAATAACCACATAATGACATCACAATAACCACATAATGACATCACAATAATCACATAATGACATCCCAATACTGCATAATGACAAAGCAAAAACTGCTGTTTCATCAATTTTAGCAAATATATATATATATTTTAATTAAATATCACATTTACATAAGTATTCAGACCCTTTGTTGAAGCACCTTTGGCAGTGGTTACAGCCTCCAGTCTTCTTGGGTATGATGCTACAAGCTTGGCACACCTGTATTTGGGGAGTTTCTCCCATTCTTCTCTGCAGATCCTCTCAAGCTCTGTCAGGTTGGATGGGGAGCGTTGCTGCACAGCTATTTTCAGGTCTCTCCAGAGATGTTTGATCGGGTTCAAGTCCATGCTCTGGTTGGGCCACTCAAGGACATTCAGAGGCTTGTCCCGAAGCCACTCCTGTGTTGTCTTGGCTGTATGCTTGGGGTCGTTGTCTTGTTGGAAGGTGAACCTTCACCCGTCTGAGGTCCTGAGTGCTCTGGAACAGGTTTTCATCAAGGATCTCTCTGTACTTTGCTCTGTTAATCTTTCCCCTGATCCTGACTAGTCTCCCAGTCCTGCCGCTGAAAAACATCCCCACAGCATGATGCTGCCACCACCATGCTTCACCGTAGGGATGGTACAAGGTGTCCTTCAGACATGACGCTTGGAATTCAGGCCAAAGAGTTCAATCTTGGTTTCATCAGACCAAAGAATCCTGTTTCTCATGGTCTGAGAGTCTTTAGGTGCCTTTTGGCAAACTCTAAGTGGGCTGTCATGTGCATTTTAATGAGGAGTGGCTTCTTTCTGGCCACTCTACCATAAAGGCCTGTTTGGTGGAGTGCTGCTGAGATGGTTGTCCTTCTGGAAGGTTCTCCCATCTCCACAGAGGAACTCTAGAGCTCTGTCAGAGTGACCATTGGGTTCTTGGTCACCTCCCTGACCAAGGCCCTAGTAGCAGTCGTAGAGCTAGTAGTAGTAGAGCTAGTAGTAGTAGAGCTAGTGGTAGTAGAGCTAGTAGTAGTAGTAGAGCTAGTAGTAGTAGTAGAGCTAGTAGTAGTAGTAGTAGTAGAGCTAGTAGTAGTAGAGCTAGTAGTAGTAGTACAGCTAGTAGTAGTAGTTCTAGTAGTAGTAGTAGAGCTAGTAGTAGTAGAGCTAGTAGTAGTAGTAGAGCTAGTAGTAGTAGTATAACTATTAGTAGTAGAGCAAATAGTAGTAGTAGAGCTAGTAGTAGTAGTAGAGCTAATAGTAGTAGAGCTAGTAGTAGTAGTAGAGCTAGTAGTAGTAGAGCTAATAGTAGTAGAGCTAGTAGTAGTAGTAGAGCTAGTAGTAGTAGTAGAGCTAGTAGTAGTAGAGCTAGTAGTAGTAGTCAAGCTAGTAGTAGTAGTAGAGCTAGTAGTAGTAGAGCTAGTAGTAGTAGTAGAGCTAATAGTAGTAGTAGAGCTAGTAGTAGTAGTAGAGCTAGTAGTAGTAGTAGTAGAGCTAGTAGTAGTAGAAGAGCTATTAGTAGTAGAGCCAGTAGTAGTAGTAGAGCTAGTAGTAGTAGAAGAGCTATTAGTAGTAGAGCTAGTAGAAGTAGAGATAATAGTAATAGTTGGGCTAGTAGTAGTAGAGCTAGTAGTAGTAGAGCTAGTAGTAGTAGTAGAGCTAGTAGTAGTAGAGCTAATAGTAGTAGTAGAGCTAGTAGTAGTATAGCTAGTAGTAGTAGAAGTAGAGATAGTAGTAGTAGAGATAGTAGTAGTAGTAGAGCTAGTAGTAGTAGAGCAAGTAGTGGTAGGAGAGCTAGTAATAGTAGTGCTAATAGTAGCAGAGCTAGTAGTATTAGTAGTAGAGATAGTAGTAGTAGAGATAGTAGTAGTAGTAGAGCTAGTAGTAGTAGAAGAGCTATTAGTAGTAGAGCTAGTAGTAGTTGTAGAGCTAGTAGTAGTAGTAGAGATAGTAGTAGTAGTAGAGCTAGTAGTAGTAGAGCTAGTAGTAGTAGAAGAGCTAGTAGTAGTAGTGCTAATAGTAGCAGAGCTAGTAGTATTAGTAGTAGAGATAGTAGTAGTAGAGATAGTAGTAGTAGTAGAGCTAGTGGTAGTAGAAGAGCTATTAGTAGTAGAGCAAGTAGTGGTAGGAGAGCTAGTAGTAGTAGTGCTAATAGTTGCAGAGCTAGTAGTATTAGTAGTAGAGATAGTAGTAGTAGAGATAGTAGTAGTAGTAGAGCTAGTAGTAGTAGAAGAGCTATTAGTAGTAGAGCTAGTAGTAGTAGTAGAGCTAGTAGTAGTAGTAGAGATAGTAGTAGTAGTAGAGCTAGTAGTAGTAGAGCTAGTAGTAGTAGAAGAGCTATTAGTAGTAGAGCTAGTAGTAGTAGTAGAGCTAGTACTAGTAGAAGAGCTATTAGTAGTAGAGCTAGTAGTAGTAGTAGAGCTAGTAGTAGTAGAAGAGCTATTAGTAGTAGAGCCAGTAGTAGTAGTAGAGCTAGTAGTAGTAGAAGAGCTATTAGTAGTAGAGCTAGTAGTAGTAGTAGAGCTAGTAGTAGTAGAGCTAGTAGTAGTAGGAGAGCTAGTAGTAGTAGAAGAGCTATTAGTAGTAGAGCTAGTAGTAGTAGTAGAGCTAGTAGTAGTAGAAGAGCTATTAGTAGTAGAGCCAGTAGTAGTAGTAGAGCTAGTAGTAGTAGAAGAGCTATTAGTAGTAGAGCTAGTAGAAGTAGAGATAGTAGTAATAGTTGGGCTAGTAGTAGTAGAGCTAGTAGTAGTAGAGCTAGTAGTAGTAGTAGAGCTAGTAGTAGTAGAGCTAATAGTAGTAGTAGAGCTAGTAGTAGTATAGCTAGTAGTAGTAGAAGTAGAGATAGTAGTAGTAGAGATAGTAGTAGTAGTAGAGCAAGTAGTGGTAGGAGAGCTAGTAGTAGTAGTGCTAATAGTAGCAGAGCTAGTAGTATTAGTAGTAGAGATAGTAGTAGTAGAGATAGTAGTAGTAGTAGAGCTAGTAGTAGTAGAAGAGCTATTAGTAATATAGAGCTAGTAGTAGTAGTAGAGCTAGTAGTAGTAGTAGAGATAGTAGTAGTAGTAGAGCTAGTAGTAGTAGAGCTAGTAGTAGTAGAAGAGCTAGTAGTAGTAGTGCTAATAGTAGCAGAGCTAGTAGTATTAGTAGTAGAGATAGTAGTAGTAGAGATAGTAGTAGTAGTAGAGCTAGTAGTAGTAGAAGAGCTATTAGTAGTAGAGCAAGTAGTGGTAGGAGAGCTAGTAGTAGTAGTGCTAATAGTAGCAGAGCTAGTAGTATTAGTAGTAGAGATAGTAGTAGTAGAGATAGTAGTAGTAGTAGAGCTAGTAGTAGTAGAAGAGCTATTAGTAGTAGAGCTAGTAGTAGTAGTAGAGCTAGTAGTAGTAGTAGAGATAGTAGTAGTAGTAGAGCTAGTAGTAGTAGAGCTAGTAGTAGTAGAAGAGCCATTAGTAGTAGAGCTAGTAGTAGTAGTAGAGCTAGTACTAGTAGAAGAGCTATTAGTAGTAGAGCTAGTTGTAGTAGTAGAGCTAGTAGTAGTAGAAGAGCTATTAGTAGTAGAGCCAGTAGTAGTAGTAGAGCTAGTAGTAGTAGAAGAGCTATTAGTAGTAGAGCTAGTAGTAGTAGTAGAGCTAGTAGTAGTAGAGCTAGTAGTAGTAGGAGAGCTAGTAGTAGTAGAAGAGCTATTAGTAGTAGAGCTAGTAGTAGTAGTAGAGCTAGTAGTAGTAGAAGAGCTATTAGTAGTAGAGCCAGTAGTAGTAGTAGAGCTAGTAGTAGTAGAAGAGCTATTAGTAGTAGAGCTAGTAGTAGTAGTAGAGCTAGTAGTAGTAGAGCCAAGAGTAGAACAGGAATGCGTCCCAAATACACCCTATTCTCCTATGGGTCTGGTAAAAAGTCGTACACCATAGAAGAAATGGTGTAGCATTTGGGACACAACCAGTAGCACTAGTGGTAGAATCAAACCACCTCCATTTTCAGCACACGAGGGACCATGCAGGTGCCTAACTGCTTATCTGGGGAAAAACAAGTGCTGACTGGGACTACCAGCCAAATCCCCAACCAAGCCACCACTACACTTCTCCCTCCTGTATAGAGTGTGTGTGTGTGTGTGTGTGTGTGTGTGTGTGTGTGTGTGTGTGTGTGTGTGTGTGTGTGTGTGTGTGTGTGTGTGTGTGTGTGTGTGTGTGTGTGTGTGTGTGTGTGTGTGTGTGTGTGTGTGTGTGAGTGAGTGAGTGAGTGAGTGAGTGAGTGAGTGAGTGAGTGAGTGAGTGAGTGAGTGAGTGAGTGAGTGAGTGAGTGAGTGAGTGAGTGAGTGAGTGAGTGAGAGAGAGAGAGAGAGAGAGAGAAAGAAAGAGGCAGACCTGCTGTAATTATTGTCAACCTAATGGAAGACCCGAGGGAACGCATCATCAAACAGGCCGACGCCATGCAGTGTTGTCTGCCAACAGTACTGACAACACAACTCTCCACGGACGCGCACATACAGACACACACACACACACACACACACACACACACACACATACACACACACACACAGACACACACACACCAGACAGTGTGAAGAGGCTTGGTTCGTTCTGTGACAACAGCAGTACTGTGATGATTTGCATCCATTCTATTGGGCCCTACTTTAAGTATTACATTTTGGAGACCACAAGGGGAACTTAAACTACGGGAACCTTTATGTTAATTCACAGCAGCATGGGATGGATTAGCGGGTGACACTTCCAACCCCCTAATAAGATCAAGGGTCTGAGTCCCAAATGGCACCGTATTCCCTATATAGTGTCCCATGGACCCTGGCCAAAATATACGGATCTACATTATCAGGATCTACATTACCAGGATCAGGTATCTGTCTGTTTTAATTACAGAACTGATCTACATTACCAGGATCTACATTACCAGGATCAGGTATCTGTCTGTTTTAATTACAGAACAGATCTACATTACCAGGATAAGGTATCTGTCTGTTTTAACAGAACAGATCTACATTACCAGGATCTACATTACCAGGATCAGGTATCTGTCTGTTTTAATTACAGAACTGATCTACATTACCAGGATCTACATTACCAGGATCAGGTATCTGTCTGTTTTAACAGAACTGATCTACATTACCAGGATCTACATTACCAGGATCTACATTACCAGGATCAGGTATCTGTCTGTTTTAATTACAGAACTGATCTACATTACCAGGATCTACATTACCAGGATCAGGTATCTGTCTGTTTTAACAGAACTGATCTACATTACCAGGATCTACATTACCAGGATCTACATTACCAGGATCAGGTATCTGTCTGTTTTAATTACAGAACTGATCTGTAATTAACACTAGCTAGACTTACTATTAGGCTAGTTCTGTTGTTATAACACTAGCTAGACTTACTATTAGGCTAGTTCTGTTGTGATAATAACGCTAGCTAGACTGACTAGTAGGCTAGTTCTGTTGTGATAACAACCCTAGCTAGACTTACTAGTAGGCTAGTTATGTTCTGATGATAACGCTAACTAGACTTACCAGTAGGCTACTTATGTTCTGATAATAATGCTAACTAGACTTACCAGTAGGCTACTTATACCAGTAGGCTACTTATCCACCAAGCCAATAACTATTACAATAACTATAAACTATAGGCTACACATCTATAGGCTACATATATTTAGGCTACATATCTATAGACTACATATCTATAGGTTACATATCTATAGGCTACACATCTATAGGTGACATATCTATAGGCTACATATCTATAGGCTATATATCTATAGGCTACATATCTATAGGCTACACATCTATAGGCTACATATCTATAGGCTACACATCTATAGGCGACATATCTATAGGCTACACATCTATAGGCTACATATCTATAGGCTACACATCTATAGGCGACATATCTATAGGTTACATATCTATAGGCTACATATCTGTAGGCTACATATATATAGGCTACATATCTAGAGGCTAGATATCTATAGGCTACATATCTATAGGCTACACATCTATAGGCGACATATCTATAGGCTACACATCTATAGGCTACATATCTATAGGCTACACATCTATAGGCGACATATCTATAGGTTACATATCTATAGGCTACATATCTGTAGGCTACATATATTTAGGCTACATATCTATAGGCTACACATCTATAGGCGACATATCTATAGGTTACATATCTATAGGCGACATATCTATAGGTTACATATCTATAGGCTACATATCTGTAGGCGACATATCTATAGGCTACACATCTATAGGTGACATATCTATAGGCTACATTTCTATAGGCTACACATCTATAGGTGACATATCTATAGGCTACATTTCTATAGGCTACATTTCTATAGGTTACATATCTATAGGCTACATATCTATAGGCTACATATCTATAGGCAACATATCTATAGGTTACATATCTATAGGCTACATATCCATAGGCTACATATCTATAGGCTACATATCTATAGGCTACATATCTATAGGCTACATATCTATAGGCTACATTTCTATAGGCTACATATCTATAGGCTACATATCTATAGGTTACATATCTAGAGGCTGGATATCTATAGGCTACATTTCTATAGGTTACATATCTATAGGCTACATATCTATAGGCTACATATCTATAGGCTACATATCTATAGGCTACATTTCTATAGGCTACATATCTATAGGCTACATATCTATAGGTTACATATCTAGAGGCTAGATATCTATAGGCTACATTTCTATAGGTTACATATCAATAGGCTACATATCTATAGGCTACATATCTATAGGCTACATATCTATAGGTTACATATCTATAGGCTACATATCCATAGGCTACATATCTATAGGCTACATATCCATAGGCTACATATCTATAGGCTACATATCTATAGGCTACACATCTATAGGCTACATATCTATAGGTTACATATCTATAGGTTACATATCTAGAGGCTAGATATCTATAGGCTACATTTCTATAGGTTACATATCTATAGGCTACATATCTATAGGCTACATATCTATAGGCTACACATCTATAGGTTACATATCTATAGGCTACATATATTTAGGCTACATATCTATAGGCTACATATATTTAGGCTACATATCTATAGGCTACATATCTATAGGCTACATATCTATAGGTTACATATCTATAGGTTACATATCTATAGGCTACATATATTTAGGCTACATATCTATAGGCTACACATCTATAGGCTACATATCTATAGGCTACACATCTATAGGTGACATATCTATAGGCTACATATCTATAGGCTACATATCTATAGGCTACATATCTATAGGTTACATATCTATAGGCTACATATCTGTAGGCTACATATATTTAGGCTACATATCTATAGGCTACACATCTATAGGCTACATTTCTATAGGCTAAACATCTATAGGTGACATATCTATAGGCTACATTTCTATAGGCTACATTTCTATAGGTTACATATCTATAGGCTACATATCTATAGGCTACATATCTATAGGTTACATATCTATAGGCTACATATCCATAGGCTACATATCTATAGGCTACATATCTATAGGCTACATATCTATAGGCTACATATCTATAGGCTACATTTCTATAGGCTACATATCTATAGGCTACATATCTATAGGTTACATATCTAGAGGCTAGATATCTATAGGCTACATTTCTATAGGTTACATATCTATAGGCTACATATCTATAGGCTACATATCTATAGGCTACATATCTATAGGCTACATTTCTATAGGCTACATATCTATAGGCTACATATCTATAGGTTACATATCTAGAGGCTAGATATCTATAGGCTACATTTCTATAGGTTACATATCTATAGGCTACATATCTATAGGCTACATATCTATAGGCTACATATCTATAGGTTACATATCTATAGGCTACATATCCATAGGCTACATATCTATAGGCTACATATCTATAGGCTACATATCTATAGGCTACATATCTATAGGCTACATATCTATAGGTTACATATCTAGAGGCTAGATATCTATAGGCTACATTTCTATAGGTTACATATCTATAGGCTACATATCTATAGGCTACATATCTATAGGCTACATATCTATAGGTTACATATCTATAGGCTACATATCCATAGGCAACATATCTATAGGCTACATATCTATAGGCTACATATCTATAGGCTACATATCTATAGGCTACACATCTATAGGCTACACATCTATAGGCTACATATCTATAGGCTACACATCTATAGGCGACATATCTATAGGTGACATATCTATAGGCTACATATCTATAGGCTACATATCTATAGGCTACATATCTATAGGCTATATATCTATAGAATGTTGGTGAGCATCCACACTAGAGTAAAGTGTATCGTTCTACAGTCCTACACCTGTCAATCAACTGATTCAACACTTCCTACTGCACACTGACTATTAATGAGATGGTAATACAAGACCCTTCAGTCTCACAGATACTGATTCAGACCATTCAGTCTCACAGATACTGATTCAGACCATTCAGTCTCACAGATACTGATTCAGACCATTCAGTCTCTAGTGCACAGATACTGACTCAGACCATTCAGTCTCTAGTGCACAGATACTGATTCAGACCATTCAGTCTCTAGGCCTCTAGGCACAGATACTGATTCAGACCATTCAATCTCACAGATACAGACCATTCAGACCATTCAGTCTCACAGATACTGATTCAGACCATTCAGTCTCACAGATACTGATTCAGACCATTCCGTCTCACAGATACTGATTCAGACCATTCAGTCTCACAGATACTGATTCAGACCATTCAGTCTCACAGATACTGATTCAGACCATTCAGTCTCTAGTGCACAGATACTGACTCAGACCATTCAGTCTCTAGTGCACAGATACTGATTCAGACCATTCAGTCTCTAGGCCTCTAGGCACAGATACTGATTCAGACCATTCAATCTCACAGATACAGACCATTCAGACCATTCAGTCTCACAGATACTGATTCAGACCATTCAGTCTCACAGATACTGATTCAGACCATTCCGTCTCACAGATACTGATTCAGACCATTCAGTCTCACAGATACCGATTCAGACCATTCAGTCTCACAGATACTGATTCAGACCATTCAGTCTCACAGATACTGATTCAGACCATTCAGTCTCACAGATACTGATTCAGACCATTCCGTCTCACAGATACTGATTCAGACCATTCAGTCTCACAGATACTGATTCAGACCATTCAGTCTCACAGATACTGATTCAGACCATTCCGTCTCTAGTGCACAGATACTGATTCAGACCATTCCGTCTCTAGTGCACAGATACTGATTCAGACCATTCAGTCTCACAGATACTGATTCAGACCATTCAGTCTCTAGTGCACAGATACTGATTCAGACCATTCAGTCTCACAGATACTGATTCAGACCATTCAGTCTCTAGTGCACAGATACTGATTCAGACCATTCAGTCTCTAGTGCACAGATACTGATTCAGACCATTCAGTCTCTAGTGCACAGATACTGATTCAGACCATTCAGTCTCTAGTGCACAGATACTGATTCAGACCATTCAGTCTCTAGTGCACAGATACTGATTCAGACCATTCCATCTCTAGTGCACAGATGCTGATTCAGACCATTCAGTCTCACAGATACTGATTCAGACCATTCCGTCTCTAGTGCACAGATACTGATTCAGACCATTCAGTCTCACAGATACTGATTCAGACCATTCCATCTCTAGTGCACAGATACTGATTCAGACCATTCAGTCTCACAGATACTGATTCAGACCATTCCGTCTCTAGTGCACAGATACTGATTCAGACCATTCAGTCTCTAGTGCACAGATACTGACTCAGACCATTCAGTCTCACAGATACTGATTCAGACCATTCAGTCTCTAGTGCACAGATACTGATTCAGACCATTCAGTCTCTAGTGCACAGATACTGATTCAGACCATTCAGTTTCACAGATACTGATTCAGACCATTCAGTCTCTAGTGCACAGATACTGATTCAGACCATTTAGTCTCTAGTGCACAGATACTGATTCAGACCATTCAGTCTCTAGTGCACAGATACTGATTCAGACCATTCAGTCTCACAGATACTGAGTCAGACCATTCAGTGATATCAGGGTGTGTTCATTGTCATAGCGACAACTGGAAATAATACTTCAATGTACATGTATGGCCCAATGAAAAATAGTATAGTAGCTTGGATTTAAATTGAGCTAATCAACATAAAATGGCGTTTAGCCTGCACATCTTTTTACATTATGTAATTTGTTCTTTAACTGACTTGCCTAGTTAAATAAATAAAGGTTAAATAAAATTGCCTCTTTACTGAAGTGGTTTGCAAGTGATTTCCATTTTTCTAAAGGTTGTCAATTCTTTTTGGTCTTCATTGTCCCTGTGCTCATCTCTGTAGGTCCTGTGCAACTACAACTGAACAAAAATATAAACACAACATGTACATGTATGGCCCCTATGTTTCACGAGTTGAAATGAAAGATTCCAGAGATTTTACACACGCGTGAAAAGGAGGCTTGATGAATGGCCTATAGAGGAGAGGCTTGATGAATGGCTTATAGAGGAGAGGCTTGATGAATGGCCTATAGGGGAGAGGCTTGATGAATGGCCTATAGCGGAGAGGCTTGATGAATGGCCTATAGGGGAGAGGCTTGATGAATGGCCTATAGCGGAGAGGCTTGATGAATGGCCTATAGCGGAGAGGCTTGATGAATGGCCTATAGGGGAGAGGCTTGATGAATGGCCTATAGCGGAGAGGCTTGATGAATGGCCTATAGCGGAGAGGCTTGATGAATGGCCTATAGGGGAGAGGCTTGATGAATGGCCTATAGGGGAGAGGCTTGATGAATGGCCTGTAGAGGAGAGGCTTGATGAATGGCCTATAGAGGAGAGGCTTGATGAATGGCCTATAGGGGAGAGGCTTGATGAATGGCCTATAGCGGAGAGGCTTGATGAATGGCCTATAGCGGAGAGGCTTGATGAATGGCCTATAGCGGAGAGGCTTGATGAATGGCCTATAGGGGAGAGGCTTGATGAATGGCCTATAGGGGAGAGGCTTGATGAATGGCCTATAGCGGAGAGGCTTGATGAATGGCCTATAGAGGAGAGGCTTGATGAATGGCCTATAGCGGAGAGGCTTGATGAATGGCCTATAGGGGAGAGGCTTGATGAATGGCCTATAGGGGAGAGGCTTGATGAATGGCCTATAGAGGAGAGGCTTGATGAATGGCCTATAGGGGAGAGGCTTGATGAATGGCCTATAGAGGAGAGGCTTGATGAATGGCCTATAGCGGAGAGGCCTGCGTAGCGTACAGCTGGAAAAGAGAGAAACTAGTGATGTGTAGCCAAGGTAAGAAGCTAAATATTTGCTAGATATTAGGCCATTCAGTAGTTCAAGAAAAATAAATGATCAGATTACGAAATGGCAGATGTGTAGTGCGTTCCTCCAGGCTGCGCTCTGTGGTCCCAGGACATGCAAAGCTCCACTATTGATCAGGCTCAGGCCTACATTTTTAGACAAGAACATCTCTCTACCTAGGCCACGGCAACACAGTGCAATGAGAAATGTATTACTGTTATCATAGTGAATACACAGTTATTGTCCATAGGCTGTAAAACGGCAGTGATGTGGGCTAACTTGAATAATCACTCACACCCAGGGATGCCGTATGGGGGGCGGGGTGGGCGATTCTAAGGGCCTGTGACTGACAGGGGCCCTAAAATATTTTTAGAACATTAAGGTAAAAAAAATATATATATATATATAAAATGATTAACCTATCATCATTAATATAATATTTTATTTACAATGTACTAATAAAACTAACGTTTTCTTTTTCTTTTCTTGTTTTTGGTCAAAAGTAAACATCCAAAGACACCCCCCCTCTTTTTACATGAAATGGTTCGGTCCAGCCCCCAAAGCAGGGCGAACAGTCCTCGAACAGGAGTGCCGGTGGTTAATCATGTCTCAACTTCCTAAAGAGAAATCTGGCTTCAAAAAAACGAAAAGAAAGAAAAGACAGGAGAGAGAACAGAAAGGGAGACTGTACGTCACCCAATAATTCACAAAGGAAGGTAGGAGGAAGTTCGTGAGTGGTAGATATTCACCTGTTAGCTTAGTCCGTAGTGAAATAGCCTAATTTTGTTCCCCTAACATTAGTTACATATTATCTTAACAGAAAATTCTGAGTGTTTACATTTCACTCCTCTTTTAGCCGATATTTAATCAATGCAGGAAAACTTTTAGCAAGCTATTCATACTAAATCAGTTCTCCCTGTCTGGTGCCAGACCCAACAGATGAACCAGCCCTGTCTCCCCATCCCCCTGAACCAGCCCTGTCTCCCCATCCCCCTGAACCAGCCCTGTCTCCCCATCCCCCTGAACCAGCCCTGTCTCCCCATCCCCCTGAACCAGCCCTGTCTCCCCACCCCCCTGAACCAGCCCTGTCTCCCCACCCCCCTGAACCAGCCCTGTCTCCCCATCCCCATCCCCCGTGAACCAGCCCTGTCTCCCCATCCCCATGAACCAGCCCTGTCTCCCCATCCCCATCCCCCTGAACCAGCCCTGTCTCCCCACCCCCCTGAACCAGCCCTGTCTCCCCATCCCCTGAACCAGCCCTGTCTCCCCATCCCCCTGAACCAGCCCTGTCTCCCCATCCCCATCCCCCTGAACCAGCCCTGTCTCCCCATCCCCCTGAACCAGCCCTGTCTCCCCATCCCCCTGAACCAGCCCTGTCTCCCCATCCCCCTGAACCAGCCCTGTCTCCCCATACCCCTGAACCAGCCCTGTCTCCCCATACCCCTGAACCAGCCCTGTCTCCCCATACCCCTGAACCAGCCCTGTCTCCCCATCCCCCTGAACCAGCCCTGTCTCCCCATACCCCTGAACCAGCCCTGTCTCCCCATACCCATACCCCTGAACCAGCCCTGTCTCCCCATCCCCCTGAACCAGCCCTGTCTCCCCATCCCCCTGAACCAGCCCTGTCTCCCCATACCCCTGAACCAGCCCTGTCTCCCCATCCCCCTGAACCAGCCCTGTCTCCCCATACCCATCCCCCTGAACCAGCCCTGTCTCCCCATCCGCATCCCCCTGAACCAGCCCTGTCTCCCCATCCCCCTGAACCAGCCCTGTCTCCCCACCCCCCTGAACCAGCCCTGTCTCCCCATCCCCCTGAACCAGCCCTGTCTCCCCACCCCCCTGAACCAGCCCTGTCTCCCCATCCCCCTGAACCAGCCCTGTCTCCCCATACCCCTGAACCAGCCCTGTCTCCCCATACCCCTGAACCAGCCCTGTCTCCCCATCCCCCTGAACCAGCCCTGTCTCCCCACCCCCCTGAACCAGCCCTGTCTCCCCATCCCCCTGAACCAGCCCTGTCTCCCCATCCCCCTGAACCAGCCCTGTCTCCCCATCCCCCTGAACCAGCCCTGTCTCCCCATCCCCCTGAACCAGCCCTGTCTCCCCATACCCCTGAACCAGCCCTGTCTCCCCATACCCCTGAACCAGCCCTGTCTCCCCATCCCCCTGAACCAGCCCTGTCTCCCCATCCCCCTGAACCAGCCCTGTCTCCCCATCCCCCTGAACCAGCCCTGTCTCCCCATCCCCCTGAACCAGCCCTGTCTCCCCATCCCCCTGAACCAGCCCTGTCTCCCCATCCCCATCCCTCTGAACCAGCCCTGTCTCCCCATCCCCCTGAACCAGCCCTGTCTCCCCATCCCCCTGAACCAGCCCTGTCTCCCCATCCCCCTGAACCAGCCCTGTCTCCCCATACCCCTGAACCAGCCCTGTCTCCCCATCCCCCTGAACCAGCCCTGTCTCCCCATCCCCATCCCCCTGAACCAGCCCTGTCTCCCCATCCCCCTGAACCAGCCCTGTCTCCCCATCCCCCTGAACCAGCCCTGTCTCCCCATACCCCTGAACCAGCCCTGTCTCCCCATCCCCCTGAACCAGCCCTGTCTCCCCATACCCCTGAACCAGCCCTGTCTCCCCATTCCCCTGAACCAGCCCTGTCTCCCCATACCCCTGAACCAGCCCTGTCTCCCCATTCCCCTGAACCAGCCCTGTCTCCCCATACCCCTGAACCAGCCCTGTCTCCCCATACCCCTGAACCAGCCCTGTCTCCCCATCCCCCTGAACCAGCCCTGTCTCCCCATCCCCCTGAACCAGCCCTGTCTCCCCATCCCCCTGAACCAGCCCTGTCTCCCCATCCCCATCCCCCAGAACCAGCCCTGTCTCCCCATCCCCCTGAACCAGCCCTGTCTCCCCATCCCCCTGAACCAGCCCTGTCTCCCCACCCCCCTGAACCAGCCCTGTCTCCCCATCCCCCTGAACTAGCCCTGTCTCCCCATCCCCCTGAACCAGCCCTGTCTCCCCATACCCCTGAACCAGCCCTGTCTCCCCATCCCCCTGAACCAGCCCTGTCTCCCCATCCCCCTGAACCAGCCCTGTCTCCCCATACCCCTGAACCAGCCCTGTCTCCCCACCCCCCTGAACCAGCCCTGTCTCCCCATCCCCCTGAACCAGCCCTGTCTCCCCATACCCCTGAACCAGCCCTGTCTCCCACCTGAAGGAGGTGAGCAGCATTGTGTTGAATGACATGTCAGTTGGCATAATTGCAGGTACTGCAATGCATTGAGGACAGGAATAAATCTCACTAGACAAAGAGGCAGCCAATATCATAGAGCCTTAAAAGGAATATATGCAGGCTCTTAGAGATGGATGGGAGTCTCTCCTGTCTGAGGCAACACTGATTGCTATGCAAATGGATGTTGCACCTCAATTTAGCACGGAACACAGTCACCAGAGGAAAAGGAAGAGATTCCATGATGAGACCTCTGAAGAGGAGACCGCTCAGGACAGTGCAGCAACGTTGTTTTCAGAACAGTGTTTTTTTTTTTACTGCTATGGATGACATCATAAGTGACCTGGACACTAGGTTCCAGAACACAGTGTTTTACTGCTATGGATGACATCATAAGTGACCTGGACACTAGGTTCCAGAACACAGTGTTTTTACTGCTATGGATGACATCATAAGTGACCTGGACACTAGGTCCAGAACACAGTGTTTTTACTGCTATGGACGACATCATAAGTGACCTGGACACTAGGTTCCAGAACACAGTGTTTTTACTGCTATGGATGACATCATAAGTGACCTGGACACTAGGTTCCAGAACACAGTGTTTTTACTGCTATGGATGACATCATAAGTGACTTGGACACTAGGTTCCAGAACACAGTGTTTTTACTGCTATGGATGACATCATAAGTGACCTGGACACTAGGTTCCAGAACACAGTGTTTTTACTGCTATGGATGACATCATAAGTGACTTGGACACTAGGTTCCAGAACACAGTGTTTTTACTGCTATGGATGACATCATAAGTGACCTGGACACTTGGTTCCAGAACACAGTGTTTTTACTGCTATGGATGACATCATAAGTGACCTGGACACTAGGTTCCAGAACACAGTGTTTTTACTGCTATGGACGACATCATAAGTGACCTGGACACTAGGTTCCAGAACACAGTGTTTTTACTGCTATGGATGACATCATAAGTGACCTGGACACTAGGTTCCAGAACACAGTGTTTTTACTGCTATGGATGACATCATAAGTGACCTGGACACTAGGTTCCAGAACACAGTGTTTTTTACTGCTATGGATGACATCATAAGTGACCTGGACACTAGGTTCCAGAACACAGTGTTTTTACTGCTATGGATGACATCATAAGTGACCTGGACACTAGGTTCCAGAACACAGTGTTTTTACTGCTATGGATGACATCATAAGTGACGTGGACACTAGGTTCCAGAACACAGTGTTTTTACTGCTATGGATGACATCATAAGTGACCTGGACACTAGGTTCCAGAACACAGTGTTTTTACTGCTATGGATGACATCATAAGTGACCTGGACACTAGGTTCCAGAACACAGTGTTTTTACTGCTATGGATGACATCATAAGTGACCTGGACACTAGGTTCCAGAACACAGTGTTTTTACTGCTATGGATGACATCATAAGTGACCTGGACACTAGGTTCCAGAACACAGTGTTTTTACTGCTATGGACGACATCATAAGTGACTTGGACACTAGGTTCCAGAACACAGTGTTTTTACTGTTATGGATGACATCATAAGTGACCTGGACACTAGGTTCCAGAACACAGTGTTTTTACTGCTATGGATGACATCATAAGTGACCTGGACACTAGGTTCCAGAACACAGTGTTTTTACTGCTATGGACGACATCATAAGTGACCTGGACACTAGGTTCCAGAACACAGTGTTTTTACTGCTATGGATGACATCATAAGTGACCTGGACACTAGGTTCCAGAACACAGTGTTTTTACTGCTATGGATGACATCATAAGTGACCTGGACACTAGGTTCCAGAACACAGTGTTTTTACTGCTATGGATGACATCATAAGTGACTTGGACACCAGGTTTGACACCACTGCAAAAAAATTGTAGAATAATTTTCTGCTTTTCTGAAAGTTGGGCAGATTAGTGAGGATAAAGTCCCCTCTGTGTGCCAACCACTGATCATGAAGTATTCTAGAGATCTTACACCTGAGTTTCATAATGAAGTAAGACACCTGAACACTGTATATGCTGACTCTTTCCCTCCTAACCTGTTCCCTCTTGGTCTCCTGAACACTGTATATGCTGACACTTTCCCTCCTAACTTGGTCTCCTGAACACTGTATATGCTGACACTTTCCCCTCTTGGTCTCCTGAACACTGTATATGCTGACTCTTTCCCTCCTAACTTGTCTCCTCTTGGTCTCCTGAACACTGTATATGCTGACTCTTTCCCTCCTAACTTGTCTCCTCTTGGTCTCCTGAACACTGTATATGCTGACTCTTTCCCTCCTAACCTGTTCCCTCTTGGTCTCCTGAACACTGTATATGCTGACACTTTCTCCTCTTGGTCTCCTGAACACTGTATATGCTGACACTTTCCCCTCTTGGTCTCCTGAACACTGTATATGCTGACACTTTCCCCTCTTGGTCTCCTGAACACTGTATATGCTGACACTTTCTCCTCTTGGTCTCCTGAACACTGTATATGCTGACACTTTCTCCTCTTGGTCTCCTGAACACTGTATATGCTGACTCTTTCCCTCCTAACCTGTTCCCTCTTGGTCTCCTGAACACTGTATATGCTGACACTTTCTCCTCTTGGTCTCCTGAACACTGTATATGCTGACACTTTCTCCTCTTGGTCTCCTGAACACTGTATATGCTGACACTTTCCCCTCTTGGTCTCCTGAACACTGTATATGCTGACACTTTCCCCTCTTGGTCTCCTGAACACTGTATATGCTGACACTTTCTCCTCTTGGTCTCCTGAACACTGTATATGCTGACACTTTCCCCTCTTGGTCTCCTGAACACTGTATATGCTGACTCTTTCCCCTCTTGGTCTCCTGAACACTGTATATGCTGACACTTTCTCCTCTTGGTCTCCTGAACACTGTATATGCTGACACTTTCCCCTCTTGGTCTCCTGAACACTGTATATGCTGACACTTTCCCCTCTTGGTCTCCTGAACACTGTATATGCTGACTCTTTCCCCTCTTGGTCTCCTGAACACTGTATATGCTGACACTTTCTCCTCTTGGTCTCCTGAACACTGTATATGCTGACACTTTCTCCTCTTGGTCTCCTGAACACTGTATATGCTGACACTTTCCCCTCTTGGTCTCCTGAACACTGTATATGCTGACACTTTCCCTCCTAACTTGTTCCCTCTTGGTCTCCTGAACACTGTATATGCTGACACTTTCCCTCCTAACCTGTTCCCTCTTGGTCTCCTGAACACTGTATATGCTGACACTTTCTCCTCTTGGTCTCCTGAACACTGTATATGCTGACTCTTTCCCTCCTAACTTGTCTCCTCTTGGTCTCCTGACACCTGAACACTGTATATGCTGACTCTTTCCCTCCTAACTTGGTCTCCTCTTGGTCTCCTGACACCTGAACACTGTATATGCTGCTCCCCTCCTAACTTGTCCCCTCTCAGTCTCCTGAAGGCAATTAGTAAGATGCTGCTGCAAAGCATTTTTGGGAGAAGTGGGCATTGCTTTACGTACATTTTGCACACTGCCTGTGACTGTTTCTGGTGGTGAGAGAGCTTTCAGTGAGATAAAAACTGATAGGAAAAAAACGATTTGAGGTCCACTATGTCCCAGGACAGGCTTTGCAGTCTTGTCATGCTGTCCATTGAAAGTCCGTTAGCTAGAAAGCTGGACTTCAAAGACTTAATCAGTGACTTTGCTAGCAAGAAGGCTCGGCGCTGGGCTCTTGGTGAGTAAGGCTGAGCGAGGGCCAGTGATGACTGTTTAATGGCTATGGATATTGGATCACGACACACATGACGCCCACAGACTGAGAATTAAGACTGAGAACATGATATATCTCAAAGTAATGGCTGGATTGACCATAAAAATCTGTTGCTCACAATCAAGACCCCAAGTGGAAGAAACCTGTTGATTTGGTGACCTCTTGACCTTTCCTCTAGCGCCACCATGGGGCCTTTTCATTTCCACCTCCACAGCTGCTTATTGTCTAGTTGGTACTTATACTCAGTTCAACAATCTACTGCTGATTTTATTATTTTGTTTGTTATATCATCCTATAGGGCAGGGTAGTCTAGTGGTTAGAGTGTAGAGGCGGCAGGGTAGCCTAGTGGTTAGAGTGTAGAGGAGGCAGGGTAGCCTAGTGGTTAGAGTGTAGAGGTGGCAGGGTAGCCTAGTGGTTAGAGTGTAGAGGCGGCAGGGTAGCCTAGTGGTTAGAGTGTAGAGGCGGCAGGGTAGTCTAGTGGTTAGAGTGTAGAGGCGGCAGGGTAGCCTAGTGGTTAGAGTGTAGAGGAGGCAGGGTAGCCTAGTGGTTAGAGTGTAGAGGTGGCAGGGTAGCCTAGTGGTTAGAGTGTAGAGGCGGCAGGGTAGCCTAGTGGTTAGAGTGTAGAGGAGGCAGGGTAGCCTAGTGGTTAGAGTGTAGAGGAGGCAGGGTAGCCTAGTGGTTAGAGTGTAGAGGTGGCAGGGTAGCCTAGTGGTTAGAGTGTAGAGGCGGCAGGGTAGCCTAGTGGTTAGAGTGTAGAGGAGGCAGGGTAGCCTAGTGGTTAGAGTGTAGAGGCGGCAGGGTAGCCTAGTGGTTAGAGTGTAGAGGAGGCAGGGTAGCCTAGTGGTTAGAGTGTAGAGGCGGCAGGGTAGCCTAGTGGTTAGAGTGTAGAGGCGGCAGGGTAGCCTAGTGGTTAGAGGGGAGAGGAGGCAGGGTAGCCTAGTGGTTAGAGTGTAGAGGAGGCAGGGTGGCCTAGTGGTTAGAGTGTAGGGGTGGCAGGGTAGCCTAGTGGTTAGAGTGTAGAGGCGGCAGGGTAGCCTAGTGGTTAGAGTGTAGAGGAGGCAGGGTGGCCTAGTGGTTAGAGCGTTGGCCTAGTGGTTAGAGTGTAGAGGTGGCAGGGTAGCCTAGTGGTTAGAGTGTAGAGGTGGCAGGGTAGCCTAGTGGTTAGAGTGTAGAGGTGGCAGGGTAGCCTAGTGGTTAGAGTGTAGAGGAGGCAGGGTAGCCTAGTGGTTAGAGTGTAGAGGAGGCAGGGTAGCCTAGTGGTTAGAGTGTAGAGGAGGCAGGGTAGCCTAGTGGTTAGAGTGTAGAGGCGGCAGGGTAGCCTAGTGGTTAGAGTGTAGAGGTGGCAGGGTAGCCTAGTGGTTAGAGTGTAGAGGAGGCAGGGTAGCCTAGTGGTTAGAGTGTAGAGGTGGCAGGGTAGCCTAGTGGTTAGAGTGTAGAGGAGGCAGGGTAGCCTAGTGGTTAGAGTGTAGAGGAGGCAGGGTAGCCTAGTGGTTAGAGTGTAGAGGTGGCAGGGTAGCCTAGTGGTTAGAGTGTAGAGGTGGCAGGGTAGACTAGTGGTTAGAGTGTAGAGGAGGCAGGGTAGCCTAGTGGTTAGAGTGTAGAGGAGGCAGGGTAGCCTAGTGGTTAGAGTGTAGAGGAGGCAGGGTAGCCTAGTGGTTAGAGTGTAGAGGAGGCAGGGTAGCCTAGTGGTTAGAGTGTAGAGACGGCAGGGTAGCCTAGTGGTTAGAGTGTAGAGGAGGCAGGGTAGCCTAGTGGTTAGAGTGTAGAGGAGGCAGGGTAGCCTAGTGGTTAGAGTGTAGAGGTGGCAGGGTAGCCTAGTGGTTAGAGTGTAGAGGTGGCAGGGTAGCCTAGTGGTTAGAGTGTAGAGGTGGCAGGGTAGCCTAGTGGTTAGAGTGTAGAGGTGGCAGGGTGGCCTAGTGGTTAGAGCGTTGGCCTAGTGGTTAGAGTGTAGAGGAGGCAGGGTGGCCTAGTGGTTAGAGCGTTGGCCTAGTGGTTAGAGTGTAGAGGAGGCAGGGTGGCCTAGTGGTTAGAGCGTTGGCCTAGTGGTTAGAGTGTAGAGGAGGCAGGGTGGCCTAGTGGTTAGAGCGTTGGCCTAGTGGTTAGAGTGTAGAGGAGGCAGGGTGGCCTAGTGGTTAGAGCGTTGGCCTAGTGGTTAGAGTGTAGAGGAGGCAGGGTGGCCTAGTGGTTAGAGTGTAGAGGTGGCAGGGTAGCCTAGTGGTTAGAGTGTAGAGGTGGCAGGGTAGCCTAGTGGTTAGAGCATAGAGGCGGCAGGGTAGCCTAGTGGTTAGAGTGTAGAGGTGGCAGAGTAGCCTAGTGGTTAGAGTGTAGAGGTGGCAGGGTAGCCTAGTGGTTAGAGTGTAGAGGCGGCAGGGTAGCCTAGTGGTTAGAGTGTAGAGGTGGCAGAGTAGCCTAGTGGTTAGAGTGTAGAGGTGGCAGGGTAGCCTAGTGGTTAGAGTGTAGAGGCGGCAGGGTAGCCTAGTGGTTAGAGTGTAGAGGAGGCAGGGTAGCCTAGTGGTTAGAGTGTAGGGACGGCAGGGTAGCGTAGTGGTTAGAGTGTAGAGGCGGCAGGGTAGCCTAGTGGTTAGAGCGTTGGCCTAGTAACCAGAAGGTTGCAAGTTGAAATCCCCGAGCTGACAAGGTACTAATCTGTCATACTGCCCCTGAACAGGCAGTTAACCCACTGTTCCTAGGCCGTCATTCAAAATAAGAATTTGTTCTTAACTGACTTGCCTGGTTAAATAAAGGTAATAATTAATAATAGTTTTTTTTAATAGATGATAAATGTTAATTTATTTTACGTTATTCATTAATGTTAAGAGAATTTTCCTTTCAAATAATTTGACCATTAAAATGACATTTAGACTGTAAAAAGATGTCCTTCAGCACATTTCTTATAGAGGGTATCAGTCTTCCATCAGATAGTGAAGTCCACTGTATGCAGACTGTTGCATGCATGTCTGCACAGCGTTATATTATCACAGCTCACTGTCAGTAAATATCACACAGTAAAGATTGGAACTACAAGAGAGTTGCACGCCTGCAAAGGTAGAGTTATTTAAAGCTTTGAACGGGTCGATTGGGTTCTGGAGGTGTGTGGGTACAGGTAGAGAGTTGTTTAAAGCTTTGAACGGGTCGATTGGGTTCTGGAGGTGTGTGGGTACAGGTAGAGAGTTGTTTAAAGCTTTGAATGGGTCGATTGGGTTCTGGAGGTGTGTGGGTACAGGTAGAGATTTATTTAAAGCTTTGAACGGGTCGATTGGGTTCTGGAGGTGTGTGGGTACAGGTAGAGAGTTGTTTAAAGCTTTGAATGGGTCGATTGGGTTCTGGAGGTGTGTGGGTACAGGTAGAGATTTATTTAAAGCTTTGAACGGGTCGATTGGGTTCTGGAGGTGTGTGGGTACAGGTAGAGAGTTGTTTAAAGCTTTGAACGGGTCGATTGGGTTCTGGAGGTGTGTGGGTACAGGTAGAGATTTATTTAAAGCTTTGAATGGGTCGATTGGGTTCTGGAGGTGTGTGGGTACAGGTAGAGATTTATTTAAAGCTTTGAACGGGTCGATTGGGTTCTGGAGGTGTGTGGGTACAGGTAGAGATTTATTTAAAGCTTTGAACGGGTCGATTGGGTTCTGGAGGTGTGTGGGTACAGGTAGAGATTTATTTAAAGCTTTGAACGGGTCGATTGGGTTCTGGAGGTGTGTGGTTACAGGTAGAGATTTATTTAAAGCTTTGAATGGGTCGATTGGGTTCTGGAGGTGTGTGGGTACAGGTAGAGATTTATTTAAAGCTTTGAACGGGTCGATTGGGTTCTGGAGGTGTGTGGTTACAGGTAGAGATTTATTTAAAGCTTTGAATGGGTCGATTGGGTTCTGGAGGTGTGTGGTTACAGGTAGAGATTTATTTAAAGCTTTGAATGGGTCGATTGGATTCTGGAGGTGTGTGGTTACAGGTAGAGATTTATTTAAAGCTTTGAACGGGTCGATTGGGTTCTGGAGGTCTGTGGGTACAGGTAGAGAGTTATTTAAAGCTTTGAATGGGTCGATTGGGTTCTGGAGGTGTGTGGTTACAGGTAGAGAGTTATTTAAAGCTTTGAATGGGTCGATTGGGTTCTGGAGGTGTGTGGTTACAGGTAATTGCGTAGGGTTGGTGGGGCCTGTGATGGTTGGGGCCCCCAATGTGATATCTTTTCATGTGGCCCAAAAATCCCTGGCGGCTCCTCCCTGCTCACACCTCCTGTTTGTTACATGCTGCATTAACAACATAGGACAAACAAACTACACCTGATCATGCAACCGATTGGATCAGTATGTGTCCAGAAAGGAATATTAGCAGGCTTCTCTGAATGGCGTTAACACCGAGCTACATCCTGATAAAATAGGCCTGTCTTAACCCCGAGCTACATCCTGACAAAATAGGCCTGTCTTAACACCGAGCTACATCCTGATAAAATAGGCCTGTCTTAACACCGAGCTACATCCTGACAAAATAGGCCTGTTTTAACACCAAGCTACATCCTGACAAATTATTGGGAAACACTACTATACAGTCAGACATCTATAATCCAGGACTGGGAAACACTACTATACAGTCATACATCTATAATCCAGGACTGGGAAACACTACTATACAGTCAGACATCTATAATCCAGGACCAGGACTGGGAAACACTACTATACAGTCATACATCTATAATCCAGGACTGGGAAACACTACTATACAGTCAGACATCTATAATCCAGGACCAGGACTGGGAAACACTACTATACAGTCATACATCTATAATTCAGGACTGGGAAACACTACTATACAGTCATACATCTATAATCCAGGACTAGGACTGGGAAACACTACTATACAGTCATACATCTATAATCCAGGACTGGGAAACACTACTATACAGTCATACATCTATAATCCAGGACTGGGAAACACTACTATACAGTCATACATCTATAATTCAGGACTGGGAAACACTACTATACAGTCATACATCTATAATCCAGGACTGGGAAACACTACTATACAGTCAGACATCTATAATCCCGGACTGGGAAACACTACTATACAGTAATACATCTATAATCCAGGACCAGGAGTGGGAAACACTACTATAAAGTCATACATCTATAATCCAGGACTGAGAAACACTACTATACAGTCAGACATCTATAATCCAGGACCAGGACTGGGAAACACTACTATACAGTCAGACATCTATAATCCCGGACTGGGAAACACTACTATACAGTCATACATCTATAATTCAGGACTGGGAAACACTACTATACAGTCATACATCTATAATCCAGGACTGGGAAACAATACTATACAGTCATACATCTATAATCCAGGACTGGGAAACACTACTATACAGTCAGACATCTATAATCCAGGACCAGGACTGGGAAACACTACTATACAGTCATACATCTATAATCCAGGACTGGGAAACACTACTATACAGTCATACATCTATAATCCAGGACTGGGAAACACTACTATACAGTCATACATCTATAATCCAGGACCAGGACTGGGAAACACTACTATACAGTCATACATCTATAATCCAGGACCAGGACTGGGAAACACTACTATACAGTCATACATCTATAATCCCGGACTGGGAAACACTACTATACAATCATACATCTATAATTCAGGACTGGGAAACACTACTATACAGTCATACATCTATAATTCAGGACTGGGAAACACTACTATACAGTCATACATCTATAATCCAGGACTGGGAAACACTACTATACAGGCATACATCTATAATCCAGGACTGGGAAACACTACTATACAGTCATATATCTATAATCCAGGACTGGGAAACACTACTATACAGTCATACATCTATAATCCAGGACTGGGAAACACTACTATACAGTCAGACATCTATAATCCAGGACTGGGAAACACTACTATAAAGTCATACATCTATAATCCAGGACTGGGAAACACTACTATACAGTCAGACATCTATAATCCAGGACTGGGAAACACTACTATACAGTCAGACATCTATAATCCAGGACTGGGACTGGGAAACACTACTATAAAGTCATACATCTATAATTCAGGACTGGGAAACACTACTATACAGTCAGACATCTATAATCCAGGACTGGGACTGGGAAACAATACTATACAGTCATACATCTATAATCCAGGACTGGGAAACACTACTATACAGTCATACATCTATAATCCAGGACTGGGAAACACTACTATACAGTCATATATCTATAATCCAGGACTGGGAAACACTACTATACAGTCATACATCTATAATCCAGGACTGGGAAACACTACTATACAGTCATACATCTATAATCCAGGACTGGGAAACACTACTATACAGTCAGACATCTATAATCCAGGACTGGGAAACACTACTATAAAGTCATACATCTATAATCCAGGACTGGGAAACACTACTATACAGTCAGACATCTATAATCCAGGACTGGGAAACACTACTATACAGTCAGACATCTATAATCCAGGACTGGGACTGGGAAACACTACTATAAAGTCATACATCTATAATTCAGGACTGGGAAACACTACTATACAGTCATACATCTATAATCCAGGACTGGGAAACACTACTATAAAGTCATACATCTATAATCCAGGACTGGGAAACACTACTATACAGTCAGACATCTATAATCCAGGACTGGGAAACACTACTATACAGTCAGACATCTATAATCCAGGACTGGGAAACACTACTATACAGTCAGACATCTATAATCCAGGACTGGGAAACACTACTATACAGTCAGACATCTATAATCCAGGACTGGGAAACACTACTATACAGTCATACATCTATAATCCAGGACTGGGAAACACTACTATACAGTCATACATCTATAATCCAGGACTGGGAAACACTACTATACAGTCATGCATCTATAATCCAGGACTGGGAAACACTACTATACAGTCAGACATCTATAATCCAGGACTGGGAAACACTACTATACAGTCAGACATCTATAATCCAGGACTGGGACTGGGAAACACTACTATAAAGTCATACATCTATAATTCAGGACTGGGAAACACTACTATACAGTCATACATCTATAATCCAGGACTGGGAAACACTACTATAAAGTCATACATCTATAATCCAGGACTGGGAAACACTACTATACAGTCAGACATCTATAATCCAGGACTGGGAAACACTACTATACAGTCAGACATCTATAATCCAGGACTGGGAAACACTACTATACAGTCAGACATCTATAATCCAGGACTGGGAAACACTACTATACAGTCAGACATCTATAATCCAGGACTGGGAAACACTACTATACAGTCATACATCTATAATCCAGGACTGGGAAACACTACTATACAGTCATACATCTATAATCCAGGACTGGGAAACACTACTATACAGTCATGCATCTATAATCCAGGACTGGGAAACACTACTATACAGTCAGACATCTATAATCCAGGACTGGGAAACACTACTATACAGTCAGACATCTATAATCCAGGACTGGGACTGGGAAACACTACTATAAAGTCATACATCTATAATTCAGGACTGGGAAACACTACTATACAGTCATACATCTATAATCCAGGACTGGGAAACACTACTATAAAGTCATACATCTATAATCCAGGACTGGGAAACACTACTATACAGTCAGACATCTATAATCCAGGACTGGGAAACACTACTATACAGTCAGACATCTATAATCCAGGACTGGGAAACACTACTATACAGTCAGACATCTATAATCCAGGACTGGGAAACACTACTATACAGTCAGACATCTATAATCCAGGACTGGGAAACACTACTATACAGTCATACATCTATAATCCAGGACTGGGAAACACTACTATACAGTCATACATCTATAATCCAGGACTGGGAAACACTACTATACAGTCATGCATCTATAATCCAGGACTGGGAAACACTACTATACAGTCAGACATCTATAATCCAGGACTGGGAAACACTACTATACAGTCATACATCTATAATCCAGGACTGGGAAACACTACTATACAGTCATACATCTATAATCCAGGACTGGGAAACACTACTATACAGTCATGCATCTATAATCCAGGACTGGGAAACACTACTATACAGTCAGACATCTATAATCCAGGACTGGGACTGGGAAACAATACTATACAGTCATACATCTATAATCCAGGACTGGGAAACACTACTATACAGTCATACATCTATAATCCAGGACTGGGAAACACTACTATACAGTCATATATCTATAATCCAGGACTGGGAAACACTACTATACAGTCATACATCTATAATCCAGGACTGGGAAACACCTCCTCCCCCTACTGTATTACCTCACGCTGCTCCTCCCCTACTGTATTACCTCACGCTGCTCCTCCCCCTACTGTATTACCTCACGCTGCACCTCCCCCTACTGTATTACCTCACGCTGCACCTCCCCCTACTGTATTACCTTACGCTGCTCCTCCCCCTACTGTATTACCTCATGCTGCTCCTCCCCCTACTGTATTACCTCACGCTGCTCCTCCCCCTACTGTATTACCTCACGCTGCACCTCCCCCTACTGTATTACCTCACGCTGCACCTCCCCTACTGTATTACCTCACGCTGCACCTCCCCCTACTGTATTACCTCACACTGCACCTCCACCTACTGTATTACCTCACACTGCACCTCCCCCTACTGTATTACCTCACGCTGCACCTCCCCCTACTGTATTACCTCACGCTGCACCTCCCCCTACTGTATTACCTCACGCTGCACCTCCCCCTACTGTATTACCTCAAACTGCTCCTCCCCCTACTGTATTACCTCACGCTGCACCTCCCCCTACTGTGTTACCTCACGCTGCACCTTCCCCTACTGTATTACATCACGCTGCACCTCCCTCTACTGTATTACCTCACACTGCTCCTCCCCCTACTGTATTACCACACGCTGCTGAAACAAGATATACACAAAGATAGCTAGCTATATGTGGATTGTAACAATCTATCTAGCCAGCTAGTTAAACCTAAAGCTAGTTAAGACCTAAAATATAATATTATCCAAGGTAGATGTACATTTTTAAGAGATTTAACGGGACTGCCCCGTTAGAGCTCCTGACAGACGTTCACTACGGTGCATAAAGTTTGTTAGAACCTCTTCAGTTAACTGGTGATAAAACAATGGTTCATTTAAAATTGACTTCGAGTTTCCCTCTGTCAGGCAACATATGAGATGTGAATAGTCAACATTTCATTCCCGAAGTCAGAGTGTATTTCCTCTCACTTCAGCTCAGATAACTGATTTCAAGAAATGTTGCGGAATTTTTTTCTCGTAATTCGGTACATACTTTTCGTTGCAGCGTCGATGTATGCTTCAGAATATGTACAAACTGGAGTATGTATTGGAGAAGTGCCCTCCGTGGAGGGGAGGAGAGGAGGAGAAGGGACAGAGGAGAGGAGGAGAACAGGGAGGAGAGGAGGAGAAGGGACAGAGGAGAGGGGACAGAAGAGAGGAGGAGCACAGGGAGGAGAGGAGGAGAATGGACAGAGGAGAGGGGACAGAGGAGAGGAGGAGAACAGGGAGGAGAGGAGGAGAAGGAACGGAGGAGAGGAGGATAGGAGAACGGGGGCGAGAGGGGTGAAGGGAGGGAGGAGAACAGGGAGGAGAGGGGAAAAGGGACAGAGGAGAGGAGGAGAAGGGAGGAGAAGGGATGGAGGAGAAGAGAACAGGGAGGAGAGAGGATAAGGGACAGAGGAGAGGAGGAGAAGAGAACTGGGAGGAGAACAGGGAGGAGAGGGGAAAAGGGATGGAGGAGAGGAGAAGGAACGGAGGAGAGGAGGATAGGAGAACGGGGATGAAAGGGGTGAAAGGAGGGAGGAGAACAGGGAGGAGAACAGGGAGGAGAACAGGGAGGAGAGGGGAAAAGGGACGGAGGAGAGGAGGAGAGGGGTGAAGGGAGGGAGGAGAACAGGGAGGAGAAGGGGTGAATGGACACTGTAGAGGAAGAGAGGAAACAGGGACAAGGAGATGGGTGAAGGGATGGAGTAGGCGTAGTGTGGTGTTGGAAGCAGTCAGACATCAAGAGGGAATGGGCAGATTCTCAGAAGAAGTAAGATCAAAGAAATATCTGGCTATTCAGAGAATCCACAGACAGAACACCACTCTATGACGAGAGGAGAGGAGAGGAGAGGAGGATAGTACGAGAGGAGGACAGGAGAGGAGGACAGGAGGAGAGGAGAGGAGAGGAGAGGAGAGGAGAGTAGGAGAGGAGGACAGGAGAGGAGGACAGGAGGACGGGAGAGGAGGACAGCAGAGGAGGACAGGAGGACGGGAGAGGAGGACAGGAGGATAGTACGAGAGGAGGAGAGGAGAGGAGAGGAAAGGAGAGGAGAGGAGAGGAGAGGAGAGGGGAGGAGAGGAGAGGAGAGGAGAGGAGAGGAGAGGAGAGGAGAGGAGGACAGGAGGACGGGAGAGGAGGACAGGAGGATAGTACGAGAGGAGGACAGGAGAGGAGGACAGGAGGAGAGGAGAGGGGAGGAGAGGAGAGGAGAGGAGAGGAGAGGAGAGGAATAGAAAATGAGGAGAGGAGGAGGAGATGATTGTCCAAAGCAGCACTGTCCGCACCGCGTTGACCTGAAAGGAATGTGCTGCGGCTAGTGTGAGAAGATAACGCTCTATGTACTGTACACCCTAAATGGCACCCTGTTCACTATATAGTGCACTACTTTTGACCAGAGCCCTATGGGCCCCTATATACTGAATAGGGTGGCATTTGGGCACCAAGACTATGTCTCAGACAACTCCTTCAACCCTCAATCTGCAGGTTTTTACCACTTCTAAGCTGTCAATTCACCAGCATCTGTTGCACCAATTTCCCATTTAAAAAGTATTTCAGGCTCCAACGCCGTGAACAGCCTGTCAGTGGCAGCAGTGATTCTCCCTCTTCTCCTCCTCTACTCCTCTCCTCTCTTCTCCTCCTCTACTCCTCTCCTCTCTTCTCCTCCTCTACTCCTCTCCTCTCTTCTCCTCCTCTACTCCTCTCCTCTCTTCTCCTCCTCTACTCCTCTCCTCTCTTCTCCTCCTCTACTCCTCTCCTCTCTTCTCCTCCTCTACTCCTCTCTTCTCCTCCTCTACTCCTCTCCTCTCTTCTTCTTCTCCTCTACTCCTCTCCTCTCTTCTCCTCCTCTACTCCTCTCCTCTCTTCTCCTCCTCTACTCCTCTCCTCTCTTCTTCTCCTCCTCTACTCCTCTCTTCTCCTCCTCTACTCCTCTCCTCTCTTCTTCTTCTCCTCTACTCCTCTCCTCTCTTCTCCTCCTCTACTCCTCTCCTCTCTTCTCCTCCTCTACTCCTCTCCTCTCTTCTTCTTCTCCTCTACTCCTCTCCTCTCTTCTCCTCCTCTACTCCTCTCCTCTCTTCTCCTCCTCTACTCCTCTCCTCTCTTCTCCTCCTCTACTCCTCTCCTCTCTTCTTCTTCTCCTCTACTCCTCTCCTCTCTTCTCCTCTTCTACTCCTCTCCTCTCTTCTCCTCCTCTACTCCTCTCCTCTCTTCTCCTCCTCTACTCCTCTCCTCTCTTCTCCTCTTCTACTCCTCTCCTCTCTTCTCCTCTTCTACTCCTCTCCTCTCTTCTCCTCTTCTACTCCTCTCCTCTCTTCTCCTCTTCTACTCCTCTCCTCTCTTCTCCTCCTCTCCTCCTCTCCTCTCTTCTCCTCCTCTACTCCTCTCCTCTCTTCTCCTCCTCTACTCCTCTCCTCTCTTCTTCTCCTCCTCTACTCCTCTCCTCTCTTCTTCTCCTCCTCTCCTCTCTTCTTCTCCTCCTCTCCTCTCTTCTTCTCCTCTTCTACTCCTCTCCTCTCTTCTTCTTCTCCTCTCCTCACTTCTCATCTCTTCTTCTCCTCCTCTACTCCTCTCCTCTCTTCTCCTCTTCTACTCCTCTCCTCTCTTCTCTTCCTCTACTCCTCTCCTCTCTTCTTCTCCTCCTCTACTCCTCTCCTCTCTTCTGCTTCTCCTCCTCTCCTCTCTTCTTCTCCTCCTCTCCTCACTTCTCCTCTCTTCTTCTCCTCCTCTACTCCTCTGGTCTCTTCTTCTTCTCCTCCTTACCTCTCTTCTTTTCCTCCTCTATTCCTCTCCTCTCTTCTTCTTCTCCTCCTCTCCTCCTCTCCTCTCCTCTCTTCTTCTCCTCCTCTACTCCTCTCCTCTCTTCTACTCCTCCTCTCCTCTCTTCTTCTCCTCCTCTATTCCTCTCCTCTCTTCTTCTTCTCCTCCTCTCCTCCTCTCCTCTCCTCTCCTCACTTCTCCTCTCTTCTTCTCCTCCTCTAATCCTCTCCTCTCTTCTCCTCCTCCTCTCCTCTCTTCTTCTTCTCCTCATCTCCTCACTTCTCCTCTCTTCTTCTCCTCCTCTAATCCTCTCCTCTCTTCTCCTCCTCCTCTCCTCTCTTCTTCTTCTCCTCATCTCCTCACTTCTCCTCTCTTCTTCTCCTCCTCTAATCCTCTCCTCTCTTCTCCTCCTCCTCTCCTCTCTTCTTCTTCTCCTCATCTCCTCACTTCTCCTCTCTTCTTCTCCTCCTCTAATCCTCTCCTCTCTTCTCCTCCTCCTCTCCTCTCTTCTTCTTCTCCTCATCTCCTCACTTCTCCTCTCTTCTTCTCCTCCGCCTCTCTTCTCTTCTTCTTCTCCTTTCCTCTCTTCTTCTCCTCTCCTCTCTTCTTCTCCTCATCTCCTCACTTCTCCTCTCTTCTTCTTCTCCTCCTCTCCTCACTTCTCCTCTCTTCTCCTCCCTCCTCCTCTCCCCTCCTCTCTTCTCCTCCTTTCCAATCTTCTCCTCTCCTCATCTCTTTCTCCTCCTCTCCTCTCTTCTCCTCCTTTCATATCTTCTCCTCCCTCCTCTCTTCTCCTATCTTCTTCTCTCCTCTCTACTCCTCCTCTCCTATTTTCTCCTCTCTTTCTCCTCCTCTCCTCTACTCTTGATT
Source organism: Oncorhynchus mykiss (assembly GCF_013265735.2). Lineage (NCBI taxonomy): Eukaryota > Metazoa > Chordata > Actinopteri > Salmoniformes > Salmonidae > Oncorhynchus > Oncorhynchus mykiss. The sequence continues at coordinate 245,240 of NC_048566.1, read as the reverse complement.
CCTCATCTCCTTCTCTCAGTGCAGTCAGATTGCACAGTGGTTTGGTGGTTATGTTTTCTTTGGCATTCCTCTGGGGCAACAGATTATCATTAAAGAGGAGCTTGATTTGGCTTTCCCTCTAAGAGAGAGACAACATATGTGGTCTGAGTCTGGGGTCCTAGGGTTGGTTAGACAGCAGCACACTGAACCAACACTGTGGGAAACTAATGGCAACTACTCACAGGCTCCAAAGAAGATAGATGCAATACTATTAGTTGGTGAAATAGAGTGAAAGGGAATTGGGTCAGTAAATATCATAGGACCTAGTATGTTGTTTATAATATGTTAGTGCAGAATAAGTGGTTGATAAGGTCATGAGTTAGGAGAGTCAATGCAGTAATGTCTCCTGCAGTGAACTGCTGTCTATCGTATCATCATGAGGCTACCACTGTATACTTGTGGACTGATCGAGATAACAAGTCAGATCTTGAACTATTCGTTGACGGGATAGATAGGTGAACCTTTCTATGTGGAGAAATGTCATCCCCCCCCATAAATAAATGAGTATCTATGATGTCATAAATGAGTATCTATGATGTCATAAATGAGTATCTATGATGTCATAAATGAGTATCGATGATGTCATAAATGAGTATCTATGATGTCATAAATGAGTGTCTATGATGTCATAAATGAGTGTCTATGATGACTATTTCAATCTGTCCCTGTAGCCACCCCGTATAACCTGCATCTTTAAGTGCGTGGGGTAGTGAACGTGTCCCAAAGGGCACCGTATTCCCTAAATAGGCCACTACTTTCGACCCTATGGGCCCTGGTGAAAAGTAGTGCACTTAAATAGGGAATAGAGTGTCCATTTGGGATGCACTTGGGACATACTCATACTGGTTGGAAAAAGTATTTGATTGTCCGACTTGAGTAAAAGTAAAGATACCTTAATAGAAAATGACTCAAGTAAAAGTGGAAGTCACCCTGTAAAATACTACTTGAATAAAAGTCTAAAATAATTTGGTTTATTTTATCAAAAGTAAAATGGAATTGCTAAATATATACTTAAGTATCAAATGTAAAAGTATAAATAATTTCAAATTCCTTTATATTAAGCAAACCAGACGGTACAATGTTCAATGTTATTTTATTGACAGATAGCCAGGGGAGCACTCCAACACTCAGACATAATTTACAAAAAAAGCATTTGTGTTTAGTGAGTCTTCCAGATCAGAGGCAGTAGGGATGGACCAGGGATGTTCTCTTGATAAGTGTGTAAAATTGGACCATTTTCCTGTCAAAATGTAACAAGTACTTTTGGGTGTCAGGGGAAAATGTAAGGAGTCAAAAAAAAATACTTTATTTTCTTTAGGAATGTAGTGAAGTAAATGTAAAAGTTGCCAAAAATATACATTTGGAAAGTAAAAGTACAAATACCTCATAAAACTACTTAAGTAGTACTTTAAAGTATTTTTTTTACTTAAGTACTTTACACCACTGCTGGTGCCAGTCACGACGTGGTACTCACCTCAGATATAGTCTGGGTAAATACCGGGAGACAAAACACATTACATTCTTCTATGATAGAATCCCAACCAAAGTCAATTCAGAACCGCGAAGGATCAAAGGCCTGTGGCTCTTTACAGATAAACAGGAAGTCAGATTGCAAAGCGACCCGGAGTACAGTGACAGTATTAGAGAACATTATATTTTCTGTGGAACAACCAAGATTCAATAGTGTGCTGGGAATTTCATCCTGGTTCGTCGCCACAACGTCAAACAAGACAAATCGAAAACTAGATTAGACTTGATTCAAGAGCCAATCGAGAAAGAAATAAAAGCCCGTGGGCCAATCCCACTGTGTCAATAAGAAGGAATCATGTTTTGAGTCCCAAATTGAACCTTATTCCCTATATAGTGCCCTACTTAAGACCCAGGCCTATAGGGCTGTAGTTACAAGTATTTCACTATGTAGGGAATAGGGTGCCATTGGGAACAAGCCCAATGTTATTAAAGCCAGTCTCACCTCTGCAGATGGGGACAGGGAAGTCCCAGACGGCCATATTGCCTGTGTTGAGGACACAGGTAAGGAGGGAGTGACCGTCCAACACGTAGCCCGTCACACACCTGTAGTGGATCGTGTTCCCGATGTTGAACCGTGTTCCGTTTAGGATGCCTTTAGGTGGAACACCAGGGTTCCCACAGGCGCTGCTCCTTAACTCTGGAACACAGGACAGAGGGAATGTTACCACAGACACTACTCCTTAACTCTGGAACACAGACAAAATGTTACCACAGACACTACTCCTTAACTCTGGAACACAGACAGAATGTTACCACAGACACTGCTCCTTAACTCTGGAACACAGACAGAATGTTATCACAGACACTACTCCTTAACTCTGGAACACAGACAGAATGTTACCACAGACACTACTCCTTAACTCTGGAACACAGACACAGACAGAATGTTACCACAGACACTACTCCTTAACTCTGGAACACAGACACAGACAGAATGTTACCACAGACACTGCTCCTTAACTCTGGAACACAGGACAGAGGGAATGTTACCACAGACACTACTCCTTAACTCTGGAACACAGACAGAATGTTACCACAGACACTACTCCTTAACTCTGGAACACAGACAGAATGTTACCACAGACACTGATCCTTAACTCTGGAACACAGGACAGAGGGAATGTTACCACAGACACTACTCCTTAACTCTGGAACACAGACAGAATGTTACCACAGACACTACTCCTTAACTCTGGAACACAGACAGAGGGAATGTTACCACAGACACTACTCCTTAACTCTGGAACACAGACACAGACAGAATGTTACCACAGACACTACTCCTTAACTCTGGAACACAGACAGAATGTTATCACAGACACTACTCCTTAACTCTGGAACACAGACAGAATGTTACCACAGACACTACTCCTTAACTCTGGAACACAGGACAGAATGTTACCACAGACACTACTCCTTAACTCTGGAACACAGACACAGACAGAATGTTACCACAGACACTACTCCTTAACTCTGGAACACAGACACAGACAGAATGTTACCACAGACACTACTCCTTAACTCTGGAACACAGACAGAATGTTACCACAGACACTACTCCTTAACTCTGGAACACAGACACAGACAGAATGTTACCACAGACACTGCTCCTTAACTCTGGAACACAAACAGAATGTTACCACAGACACTACTCCTTAACTCTGGAACACAGGACAGAATGTCACTAAATCCACTTCAATCAGTGTAGGTGAAGGGGAGGAGACGGAGAAGGGGAAGGGGAGGTTAAAGAAGGATTTGTGGTGAACGAGCAAGACAAAAGATTTAATAGCCTTTGAACGGGGTATGTTAGTATATGCCAGGCGCACCAGTTTGTGTCAAGAACTGAAACGCTGCCGGGTTTTTCACACTCAATAGTTTCCTGTGTTTATGACGAACGGTCCACCACCCAAAGGGCATCCAGCCAACTGGACACAACTGCATTTCTATTTATTATGGATAACCATTAGTTCCTGTCAAGGCAGCCAGCTACTCTTCCTGGGGTTTATTATGGATCCCCATTAGTTCCTGTCAAGGCAGTAGCTACTCTTCCTGGGGTTTATTATGGATAACCATTAGTTCCTGTCAAGGCAGCAGCTACTCTTCCTGGGGTTTATTATGGATCCCCATTAGTTCCTGTCAAGGCAGCAGCTACTCTTCCTGGGATCCAGCTAAATGAAGGCAGTTTATACAATTATACAGCAATACATTCATAACATTTTTCATAAAACATTAGGTGTGTGTCCTCAGGCCCTTACTCCACTACCACATATCTACAACACAAAATCCATGTGTATGTGTGTGTATAGTGGGTATGTTATCGTGTGTGTGTCTTAGCCTATGTTTGTGTCTCTTCACAGTCCCCGCTGTTCCATAAGGTGTATTTTCATCTGTTTTTTAAATATGATGTGGAATAGAGTTCCATGTAGTCATGGCTCTATGTAGTACTGTGTGCCTCCCATAGTCTGTTCTGGACTTGAGGACTGTGAAGGGACCTCTGGTGGCATGTCTTGTGGGGTATGCATGGGGTGTCTGAGCTGTGTGGTAGTCATTTAAACAGACAGCTCGGTGCTTTCAACATGTCAATACCTCTCACAAATACAAGTAGTGACGAAGCCAATCTCTCCTCCACTTTGAGCCAGGAGAGATTGACATGCAGACCGAGGCTCTGCATCTGTCCCCGTGCTCCTAGTCCTTAGTGCTGCTTATGACATCATCGATCACCACATTCTTTTGGAGAGATTGGAAACCCTAATTGGTCTACACGGACAAGTTCTGGCCTGGTTTAGATAGTTCTGGCCTGGTTTATATAGTTCTGGCCTGGTTTAGATCTTATCTGTCGGAAATATATCAGTTTGTCTCTGTGGATGGTTTGTCTTCTGACAAATCACTTGTAAGATTCGGTGTTCCTCAAGGTTCCGTTTTAGGACCACTATTGTTTTCACTAAATATTCTACCTCTTGGTGGTGTCATTCGGAAACATAATGTTAACTTTCACTGCTATGCGGACGACACACAGCTGTACATTTCAATGAAACATGGTGAAGCCCCAAAATTGCCCTCGCTGGAAGCCTGTGTTTCAGACAAGGAAGTGGATGTCAGCAAATGTTTTACTTTAAAACTCTGACAAAACAGAGATGCTAGTTCTAAGGTCCCAAGAAACAAAGAGATCTTCCGTTGGATCTGACAATTAATCTTGATGGTTGTAAAGTCGTCTCAAATAAAACTGTGAAGGACCTCGGCGTTACTCTGGACCCTGATCTCTCTTTTGACGAACATATCAAGAATGTTTCAAGGACAGCTTTTTTCCATCTACGTAACATTGCAAAAATCTCATTTTTGAGATCAATTTGAGATCAACTCCCCAATTTTTGAGATTTTTTTTAGATCAAAATGATGCATAAAAGCTTATTCATGCTTTTGTCCCTTCTAAACTAGACTACTGCAATGCTCTACTTTCCGGCTACCCGGATAAAGCACTAAATAAACTTCAGTTAGTGCTAAATACGGCGGCTAGAATCCTGACTAGAACCCCAAAATGTGATCATATTACTCCAGTGCTAGCCTCTCTACACTGGCTTCCTGTTAAGGCAAGGGCTGATTTCAAGGTTTTACTGCTAACCTACAACTCATTACATGGGCTTGCTCCTACCTATCTTTCCGATTTGGTCCTGCCATACATACCTACACGTACGCTACGGTCACAAGACGCAGGCCTCCTTACTGTCCCTAGAATTTCTAAGCAAACAGCTGGAAGCAGGGCTTTCTCCTATAGAGCTCCATTTTTATGGAACGGTCTGCCTATCCATGTGAGAAATGCAGACTCGGTCTCGACCTTTAAGTCTTTATTGAAGACTCATCTCTTCAGTAGGTCCTATGATTGAATGTAGTCTGGCCCAGGGGTGCGAAGGTGAACGTAAAGGCACTGGAGCGATGAACCGCCCTTGCTGTCTCTGCCTGGCTGGTTTCCCTTTTCTCCACTGGGTTTCTCTGCCTCTAACCCTATTACAGGGCCTGAGTCACTGGCTTACTGGTGCTCTTCCATGCCGTCCCTAGGAGGGGTGTGTCACTTGAGTAGGTTGAGTCACTGATGTGATCTTCTTGTTGAGGTTGGCGCCCCCTCGGGTTTGTGCCGTGGGGGAGATCTTCGTGGGCTATACTCAGCCTTGTCTCAGGGTAGTAAGTTGGGGGTTGAAGATATTCCTCTTGTGGTGTGGGGGCTGTGCTTCGGCACAGGTTGGCCCTGTCTGGGGATATCGGACAGGGCCACAGCGTCTCCCGACCCCGCCTGTCTCATCCTCCAGTATCTATGCTACAATAGTTTATGTGTCGTGGGGCTAGGGTCAATCTGTTATATCTGGTGTAATTTTCCTGTCTTATCCAGTATCCTGTATGAATTTAAGCTCCCTCTAATTCTCTCTCCCTCCCCTCCCTGAGGACCAGAGCCCTGGAACCATGCCTCAGGACTATCTGGCCTGATGTCTCCTTGCTGTCTCCAGTCCACCTGGCCGTGCTGCTGCTCCAGTTTCAACTGTTCTGCCTGCGGCTATGGAACTCTGACCTGTTCACCGGATGTGCTACCTGTCCCAAACCTGCTGTTTTCAACTCTCTCACTCTACCGGACCTGCTGTCTCTAACTCTGAATGATCGGCTATGAAAAGCCAACTGACATTTACTCCTGAGGTGCTGATCTGTTGCACCCTCGACAACCACTGTGATTATTATTATCTGACCCTGCTGGTCATCTATGAACATTTGAACATCTTGGCCATGTTCTGTTATAATCTCCACCCGGCACAGCCAGAAGAGGACTGGCCACCTCTCAGAGCCTGGTTCCTCTCTAGGTTTCTTCCTAGGTTCTGGCCTTTCTAGGGAGTTTTTCCTAGCCACTTCTACACCTGCATTGCTTGCTGTTTGGGGTTTCAGGCTGGGTTTCTGTACAGCACTTTGAGATATCAGCTGATGTACGAAGGGCTATATAAATACATTTGATTGATTGATATTATTAATGTTTGCTCTCTCAATATTAGTTAGAATGTGTTCTTAATGTTTTGTACACTAAAGTGTATATTGGTGATGCAATGTTAAACTGTTAAACCCATAAACCTCTCAGTGAAGCTTACCACTGGTTTAATAACAACATTCATATCCAATGGTTGGAGTTCTGACACATTTGGGCCCACCTGCCCAATATGTGTAAAAGACTAAGTTTGCTCAATTAAACCACTGACAAAAGTTGAATTTGTGTTGCTATATTGTTTTAGAAATGAATGTCTATGTACATTGCTACTGATGACAGAGTAGAATATGTTGAATGTCAATGCACTGTGAATGAATGTAATAATTACACACATCAGGGAGCACGTCTGGTGAAACTGGTCAGGGCTCCATAGCAGGCAGAACAGTTGAAACGCCACGTCTGGTGAAACTGGTCAGGGCTCCATAGCCGCAGGCAGAACAGCTGAAACGCCACGTCTGGTGAAACTGGTCAGGGCTCCATAGCCGCAGGCAGAACAGCTGAAACGCCACGTCTGGTGAAACTGGTCAGGGCTCCATAGCCGCAGGCAGAACAGTTGAAACGCCATTTCCACACACCGTATATAGACTTTTTTTTCCCTATTGTGTTATTGACTGTACGTTTTGTTTATTCCATGTGTATCTCTGTTGTTGTTGTTTGTGTCGAACTGCTATGCTTTATCTTGGCCAGGTCGCAGTTGTAAATGAGAACTTGTTCTCAACTAGCCTTCCTTGGTTAAATAAAGGTGAAATATATATATTTATTTATTTTTAAATTGTTATATTGTTTTTGAAATGATTGTCTATGTACTGAGGACAGAGTAGAATATGTTGAACATCAACGCAGTGTGAATTAATATAATAATTACACACATCAGTTAAAACAACTGCTGTGCGATATAAATTAAAAAGGATTAATTCCGTCAAGCAGTTTGATAGAAAACATATTGCAGTCGAGTGTAGATACTATCAATGTTGTGTTTGTGTACCATCTGTCTTTCAGCTAATTATTCTGGAAACAGACTAAGGGGGTTTGCATCCCAAATGGCCCCCCTATTCCCCCAATGTAGTGCACTACTTTTGACCTAGGTCAATAGTGGTTAAAAGCAGTGCACTACATAGGGAATATGGTGTTGTTTTTTTGGGGGGGGGGGGACACGTCCCTAGAACCACGTTTCCTCTTAGAGTGAAACTGCTGTCTGTGAAGAACACGTTTGAAAACCTAAATCATAAAGTTTACTGGCAGAGAGACAGAAACAGTCGTTCTTTCCACTGCTCGTTCTCTGTAACCCGTCCACAGTTCTCACAGGTCTTCATTTCTATACAGTTAATGTATTTACTACGTGTCGTCTACAGCCTTCTGGGAGCTTCTGTGTGTTTATCTCGGAAAGAGGTTTTTGGGGTAAAAAGCAGGAGACACATTTCTGTCTCGTATCAATAAATCTCTCCAAAAGCAGAATTGAATCTTGTGTGCACTAGCTATCTGGACTGTCTGTCACGAGATATTACATGTGTATTGTCTATGATTACGTCTAGGAGTTTTTATTTGGGTTGGATTTCTGCCACGTCCACGAGTCTGATCTGATAACAGATGATAACGGACAGATGGATTAATGGTGGAACTATAATCATCAGATGATAACCGACAGAGGGATTAATGGTGAAGCTATAATCATCAGATGATAACGGACAGATGGATTAATGGTAGAACTATAATCATCAGATGATAACAGACAGAGGGATTAATGGTGGAGCTATAATCATCAGATGATAACAGACAGAGAGATTAATGGTAGAACTATAATCATCAGATGATAACCGACAGAGGGATTAATGGTGGAGCTATAATCATCAGATGATAACCGACAGAGGGATTAATGGTGAAGCTATAATCATCAGATGATAACCAACAGATGGATTAATGGTGGAGCTATAATCATCAGATGATAACCAACAGAGGGATTAATGGTGGAGCTATAATCATCAGATGATAACCAACAGAGGGATTAATGGTAGAACTATAATCATCAGATGATAACCAACAGAGGGATTAATGGTGGAGCTATAATCATCAGATGATAACCAACAGAGAGATTAATGGTAGAACTACAATCTTCAGATGATAACCGACAGAGGGATTAATGGTAGAACTATAATCATCAGATGACAACCGACAGAGGGATTAATGGTAGAACTATAATCATCAGATGATAACAGACAGAGAGATTAATGGTGGAGCTATAATCATCAGATGATAACCAACAGAGGGATTAATGGTAGAACTATAATCATCAGATGATAACAGACAGAGAGATTAATGGTAGAACTACAATCTTCAGATGATAACGGACAGATGGATTAATGGTAGAACTATAATCATCAGATGATAACAGACAGAGGGACAATGGTGAAGCTATAATCATCAGATGGATTTGTTTGGAAAATGAACGGGATGGGCCAATACAGTATAACAGCACATTGAACCATTTCACAGCACATCACAATGTTTACAAATCTACTTGAAAATATATCTTTACATATTAGAAGAGAAACCAATATGTCCTATTCAGTTCACTATGGAATAGAGTATTCTATTACAGCCAATAACTAGCAACGAATAGGCAGGTATGAAAATACATTTCTAAACCCGTCTGCTACACAATATGTTAGCATCAGAATCTGATGAAATGTTGAATCAAGCCTATGTCTCCCCACCCCACACCAGCTTCTCAAACCTCTTTTAAAAGTTAGCTACAGTATATAGCTACAAAAGTGAAAGGAATTTGCTCGTAAGGAATAGTTCTGTGATCCTGGCCCGGCCCATTCCCCCATTAAATCCAAGAGGAACCGTGATTTACTGGTTGGTCATGGTTCTGGTTTAAATCAATGGAGGCATTTTGCTAAAATTATAACAGTTCTGACCCAATTACCTTTTGGTGTATTGAAATACATTATATGGTGATAGAGTCTAAGAACGGATGGATAGACAATATGTTAAAGACAAATGTTATGCATTTCTTTCTGATAAAGTCCTATATTGGCCAACAGAAGCCATTCCAAACATGGCCTGTCAGAAGGCAGACTCAAGTTAAGCTGAATTTTTTTTTTTAGCTCAAATGTTAAACTGAAAATATGGAAAGTCATCTTGCCAAGTTTGAAACAAACGCATATAAACACTCATTATAACTCTAGGGGCGTGGCTACGTTTCATGACAAACACTCATTATAACTCTAGGGGCGTGGCTACGTTTCATATAAACACTCATTATAACTTGAGGGGCGTGGCTACGTTTCACATAAACACTCATTATAACTCGAGGGGCGTGGCTACGTTTCATATAAACACTCATTATAACTCTAGGGGCGTGGCTACGTTTCATGACAAACACTCATTATAACTCTAGGGGCGTGGCTACGTTTCATGACAAACACTCATTATAACTCTAGGGGCGTGGCTACGTTTCATGACAAACACTCGATTTTAACTCTAGGGGCGTGGCTACGTTTCATATAAACACTCATTATAACTCGAGGGGCGTGGCTACGTTTCATATAAACACTCATTATAACTCGAGGGGCGTGGCTACGTTTCATATAAACACTCATTATAACTCGAGGGGCGTGGCTACGTTTCATATAAACACATAACTCGAGGGGCGTGGCTACGTTTCATATAAACACTCATTATAACTCTAGGGGCGTGGCTACGTTTCATGACAAACACTCATTATAACTCTAGGGGCGTGGCTACGTTTCATGACAAACACTCATTATAACTCTAGGGGCGTGGCTACATTTCATATAAACACTCATTATAACTTGAGGGGCGTGGCTACGTTTCATATAAACACTCATTATAACTCTAGGGGCGTGGCTACGTTTCATATAAACACTCATTATAAAACTGGGGGCGTGGCTCCGTTTCATGACAAACACTCATTATAACTCGAGGGGCGTGGCTACGTTTCATATAAACACTCATTATAACTCGAGGGGCGTGGCCACGTTTCATATAAACACTCATTATAACTCTAGGGGCGTGGCTACGTTTCATATAAACACTCATTATAACTCGAGGGGCGTGGCTACGTTTCATATAAACACTCATTATAACTTGAGGGGCGTGGCTACGTTTCATATAAACACTCATTATAACTCTAGGGGCGTGGCTACGTTTCATATAAACACTCATTATAAAACTGGGGGCGTGGCTCCGTTTCATGACAAACACTCATTATAACTCGAGGGGCGTGGCTACGTTTCATATAAACACTCATTATAACTCGAGGGGCGTGGCCACGTTTCATATAAACACTCATTATAACTCTAGGGGCGTGGCTACGTTTCATGACAAACAGGAAACAAAGATAACCCAATCAGAAAAATCAGGTCAATTCCATGCCCAGTCCAGCAGTACATGAGCTCATAATGCTTCTGGTCAACACTGCAGAGTAGCACTAAATAGATGTCCTCCTTTCATTTAGCTACAACACAGAATAAATAATTACCCACAGTTTGTAATTGAAAAGATTTTTTTTTTTTAAATGACTATATATCGACTTTCAGAAATTATTATTATGAAAGAGAACGGTGTGTTTTTTCACTAGTGAATCGTGGGGGTTGTTCAATGACAGACGTGGATTTGTTTACATTCTTATCACTTGATGGTTTCATTTCAGAGAGACAAATAATCATGTTGTGTTTGCGAAACGCTATATATCTGCCTCCCTCTCAGAGAAACAGTAGAACTACTAGGTTTTTACACAGTCACATGTAACAAATAACTACTTTAATTTTTTTAACTGTGAAAATTATACATTTGTGACATCAATATTTAAAAACATGTTAAAATACTGAATCAATACAGTAATATGAGTCCTGTACGTAAAATACTGAATCAATACAAATCAAATCAACTTGATTTGTCACATACACATGGTTAGCAGGTGTTAATGCGAGTGCAGCGAAATGCTTGTGCTTCTAGTTCCGACCGTGCAGTAATATCTAACAAGTAATCTAACCTAACATTTCCACAACAACTACCTTATACACACAAGTGTAAAGGAATGAATGAGAATATGTACATAAAGATATATGAATGAGTGATGGTGCAGAACGGCATAGACAAGATGCAGTAGATGGTATAGAGTACAGTATATACATATATGAGTAATGTAAGGTATGTAAACATTATATAAAGTGGCATTGTTTAAAGTGGCTAGTGATACATTACATCAAGATGGCAAGATGTAGTAGATGGTATAGAGTACAGTATATACATATGAGATGTGTAATGTAGGGTAAGTAAACATTATATAATATAAAGTGGCTAGTGATAAATTGATTACATCAATTTTTCCATTATTAAAGTGGCTGGAGTTGAGTCAGTATGTTGGCAGCAGCCATTCAATGTTAGCGATGGCTGTTTAACAGTCTGATGGCCTTGAGATAGAAGCTGTTTTTCAGTCTCTCGGTCCCTGCTTTGATGCACCTGTACTGACCTCCCCTTCTGGATGTTAGCAGGGTGAACAGGTAGTGGCTCGGGTGGTTGTTGTCCTTGATGATCTTTTTGGCCTTCCTGTGACATCGGGTGGTGTAGGTGTCCTGGAGGGCAGGTAGTTTGCACCCGGTGATGCGTTGTGCAGACCTCACTACCCTCTGGAGAGCCATACGGTTATGGGCGGAGCAGCTGTCGTACCAGGCGGTGATACAGCCCGACAGGATGCTCTCGATTGTGCATCTGTAAAAGTGTGTGAGTGTTTTTGGTGACAAGCCAAATTTCTTCAGCCACCTGAGGTTGAAGAGGCGCTGCTGCGCCTTCTTCACGATGCTGTCTGTGTGCGTGGACCATTTCAGTTTGTCCGTGATGTGTACGCTGAGGAACTTAAAACTCTCCACCCTCTCCACTACTGTCCCGTTGATGTGGATGGGGTGCTCCCTCTGCTGTTTCCTGAAGTCCACGATCATCTCATTTGTTTTGTTGACATTGAGTGTGAGGTTATTTTCCTGACACCACACTCCGAGGGCCCTCACCTCCTCCCTGTAGGCCGTCTCGTCGTTGTTGGTACTCAAGCATACCACTGTAGTGTCGTCTGCAAACCTGATGATTGAGTTGGAGGCGTGCATGGCCACGCAGTCGTGGGTGAACAGGGAGTACAGGAGAGGGCTGAGAACGCACCCTTGTGGAGCCCCAGTGTTGAGTATCAGCGGGGTGGAGATGTTGTTACCTACCCTCACCACCTGGGGGCGGCCCGTCAGGAAGTCCAGTACCCAGTTGCACAGGGCGGGGTCGAGACCCAGGGTCTCGAGCTTAAGGACGAGTTTGGAGGGTACAATGGTGTTAAATGCTGAGCTGTAGTCAATGGACAGCATTCTTACATGGGTATTCCTCTTGTCCAGATGGGTTAGGTCAGTGTGCAGTGTGGTGGCGATTGCGTCGTCTGTGGACCTATTGGGGCGATAAGCAAATTGGAGTGGGTCTAGGGTGTCAGGTAGGACGGAGGTGATATGGTCCTTGACTAGTCTCTCAAAGCACTTCATGATGACGGAAGTGAGTGCTACGGGGCGGTAGTCGTTTAGCTCAGTTACCTTAGCTTTCTTGGGAACAGGAACAATGGTGACCCTCTTGAAGCATGTGGGGACAGCAGACTGGGATAAGGATTGATTGAATATGTCTGTAAACACACCAGCCAGCTGGTCTGTGCATGCTCTGAGGATGCGGCTGGGGATGCCGTCTGGGCCGGCAGCCTTGCGAGGGTTTACACCTTTAAATGTTTTACTCACGTTGGCTACAGTGAAGGAAAGCCCGCAGGTTTTGGTAGCGGGCCATGTCAGTGATACTGTATTGTCCTCAAAGCGAGCAAAAACGTTGTTTAGTTTGTCTGGGAGCAAGACATCGTGATCCGCAACAGGGCTGGTTTTTCTTTTGTAGTCCGTGATTGACTGTAGACCCTGCCACATACCTCTCGTGTCTGAGCCGTTGAATTGCGATTACACTTTGCCTCTGTACTGATGCTTAGCTTGTTTGATAGCCTTGCGGAGGGAATAGCTGCACTGTTTGTATTCGGTCATGTTACCAGACACCTTGCCCTGATTAAAAGCAGTGGTTCGCACTTCAGTTTTGTGCGAATGCTGCCATCAATCCACAGTTTCTGGTTGGGGAAGTTTTAATAGTTGCTGTGTGTACAACATCACCGATGCACTTGTTAGTAAACTCACACACCGAATCAGCGTATTCATCAATGTTGTTGTTCGTCGCAATGAGGAACATATCCCAGTCCACGTGGTCGAAGCAATCTTGAAGCGTGGAATCCGATTGGTCGGACCAGCTTTGAACAGACCTGAGCGCGGGAACTTCCTGTTTTAGTTTCTGTCTATAGGCAGGGAGCAACAAAATGCAGTCGTGGTCAGCTTTTCCGAAGGGAGGGCGGGGGAGGGCCTTATATGCGTCGCGGAAGTTAGAATAACTGTGGTCTAGGGTTTTGCCAGCCCTGATAGCACAGTCGATATGCTGATAGAATTTGGGGAGCTTTGTTTTCAGTTTAGCCTTGTTAATATCCCCAGCTACAATAAAGGCAGCCTCAGGATATGTGGTTTCCAGTTTACATAGAGTCCAATTAAGTTCTTTCAGGGCCGTCGATGTGTCTGCTTTGGGGGGAATATACACAACTGTGATAATGATCGAAGAGAATTCTCTTGGTAGATAATGCGGTCTGCATTTGATTGTGAGGAATTCTAAGTCAGGTGAACAAAAGGACTTGAGTTCCTGTACGTTGTTATGATCACACCACGTCTCGTTAATCATAAGGCATACACCCCCGCCCTTCTTCTTACCAGAGACATGCTTGTTTCTGTCGGCGCGATGCGTGAAGAAACCAGGTGGCTGTACCGACTCCGATAGCGTGTCTCGAGTGAGCCATGCTTCCGTGAAACAAAGCTCTGATTTTATCTACCTTGTTGTCAAGAGACTGGACATTGCCGAGTAGTATGATCGGGAGCGTTGCGCGATGTGCCCGTCTACGGAGCCTGACCAGAAGACCGCTCCATCTGCCCCTTCTTCTACGGATTCGCCGGCTGGGATCCGATCCATTGTCCTGGGTGGTGGGCCAAACAGAGGATCCGCTTCGGGAAAGTCGTATTCCTGGTCGTAATGATGATGAGTTGACATTGCTCTTATATCCAATAGTTCCTCCCGACTGTATGTCAGAAATAACACATAAAAAAAATAAAATACTGCATAGTTTCCTAGGAACGCGAAGTGAGGCGGCCATCTCTGTCGGCGCCGGAAGTTATGTAATATGAGACCTGTATATAAAATACTGAATCAATACAGTAGTATGAGACCTGTATATAAAATACTGAATCAATACAGTAGTATGAGACCTGTATATAAAATACTGAATCAATACAGTAGAATGAGACCTGTATATAAAATACTGAATCAATACAGTAGTATGAGTCCTGTATATAAAATACTGAATCAATACAGTAGTATTAGACCTGTATATAAAATACTGAATCAATACAGTAGTATGAGTCCTGTATATAAAATACTGAATCAATACAGTAGTATGAGACCTGTATATAAAATACTGAATCAATACAGTAGTATTAGTCCTGTGTGTAAAATACTGAATCAATACAGTAGTATGAGTCCTGTATATAAAATACTGAATCAATACAGTAGTATGAGTCCTGTATATAAAATACTGAATCAATACAGTAGTATGAGACCTGTATATAAAATACTGAATCAATACAGTAGTATGAGACCTGTATATAAAATACTGAATCAATACAGTAGTATGAGACCTGTATATAAAATACCGAATCAATACAGTAGAATGAGACCTGTATATAAAATACTGAATCAATACAGTAGTATGAGACCTGTATATAAAATACTGAATCAATACAGTAGTATGAGACCTGTATATAAAATACTGAATCAATACAGTAGTATGAGACCTGTATATAAAATACCGAATCAATACAGTAGAATGAGACCTGTATATAAAATACTGAATCAATACAATAGTATGAGTCCTGTACGTAAAATACTGAATCAATACAGTAGTATGAGAGCTGTATATAAAATACTGAATCAATACAGTAGTATGAGACCTGTATATAAAATACTGAATCAATACAGTAGTATGAGTCCTGTATGTAAAATACTTACACTTGACTCATATAGCAGATGCTCTTACCCAGAGCGACTTTGAGTGAGTACATTCATCTTAAGATAACTAGGTGAGACGCAGACAACCACATATCACAGTCAAATATACAGGATATGAACATTTCATTTAATCTCAACAATGGATATATAGCAGGCTTTTTTTTCGCAACAAAACCCATTTCAATACACGTCTTAAAATCTATTAATAAGAAAAAAATCTGAGGACAGCAATATTTTACACAAACACCACGTGAAGGTACCCATAAGCAATAATTTCTGATGAAAAAAAAAACAACAACAAATGTGAGAAATTGGTCGATATGATGATTTGGAACAGAACTCTTCAAACAGCAGCAACAGCAGCAGTAGACTTGCCTCTCAGTAAACTCAGTGGTACTAGGGGTTGCAACCCAAACGGAACACTAGGGGCTGCAACCCAAACGGAACACTAAGGGCTGCAACCCAAACGGAACACTAGGGGCTGTAACCCAAACAGAACACTAGGGGTTGCAACCCAAACGGAACACTAGGGGCTGCAACCCAAACGGAACACTAGGGGCTGCAACCCAAACGGAACACTAGGGGCTGCAACCCAAACGGAACACTAGGGGCTGCAACCCAAACGGAACACTAGGGGTTGCAACCAAAACGGAACACTAGGGGTTGCAACCAAAACAGAACACTAGGGGCTGCAACCCAAACGGAACACTAGGGGTTGCAACCAAAACGGAACACTAGGGGCTGCAAGCCAAACGGAACACTAGGGGCTGCAACCCAAACGGAACACTAGGGGATGCAACCCAAACGGAACACTAGGGGCTGCAACCCAAACGGAACACTAGGGGTTTCAACCCAAACGGAACACTAGGGGTTGCAACCCAAACGGAACAAAAGGGGCTGCAACCCAAACGGAACACTAGGGGTTGCAACCCAAACAGAACACTAGGGGTTGCAACCCAAATGGAACACTTGGGGCTGCAACCCAAACGGAACACTAAGGGCTGCAACCCAAACGGAACACTAGGGGCTGCAACCCAAACGGAACACTAGGGGCTGCAACCCAAACGGAACACTAGGGGCTGCAACCCAAACGGAACACTAGGGGCTGCAACCCAAACGGAACACTAGGGGCTGCAACCCAAACGGAACACTAGGGGCTGCAACCCAAACGGAACACTAGGGGTTGCAACCCAAACGGAACACTAGGAGCTGCAACCCAAACGGAACACTAGGGGTTGCAACCCAAACGGAACACTACGGCCTGCAACCCAAACGGAACACTAGGGGCTGCAACCCGAACGGAACACTAGGGGTTGCAACCCAAACGGAACACTAGGGGTTGCAACCCAAACGGAACACTAGGGGCTGCAACCCAAACGGAACACTAGGGGTTGCAACCCAAACGGAACACAACTCCTATTATAGTGCACTACATTTGACCAGGGCTCTTTGTTGCACGGAGAGACACAGAGGGAATAGGGTGCCATTTGGGACGACACCGTATGAGTTATGTGAACAAGTAAATGAGGTAGTTGGCTCAGAGGTCTCTCTAGGGGGAGAGCTATTTATTTCCCTGTATAGCTAATGACTGTGTAGCCCTTTGAAGAATATGAGGGTGTGGAGTGGCACTGTGTGTGTGTGTGTGTGTGTGTGTGTGTGTGTGTGTGTGTGTGTGTGTGTGTGTGTGTGTGTGTGTGTGTGTGTGTGTGTGTGTGTGTGTGTGTGTGTGTGTGTGTGTGTGTGTTTTGAGCAACATAAATCTCCCACAGGAGCCCTGTACTACATTGCTGGGAATGGCTGGGGTTTCATAGCAGCAGAATTAGTCAACCCTCATCACCCCCCCACACACACACACACACACACACACACACACACACACACACACACAAACACACACACATCACATCACACAGAGCTAAACAACTTGTAAACACAGCGGAGAGAAAGTTTTCACTCAATAGACAACATCCACTGAGATGTCAACAACAAAAACATAAAGTATTTAGATTTACATTATGGATCAACTGTGATCCAGAAACCTATTCTGAGGAAAACACGTGTCTCGCGCTTATACACTAGATAATAGGTCTGCAGTGGTGCTATTAAAATACGGACACTTCAAGATAGAAACACGTCTTATCAAAGCTACAGTCTATAAGTATAGCTAGCTAACCAATCTCTTCAGAAAACTAGCATATACAGTCCATAAATATAGCTAGCTAACCAATCTCTTCAGAAAACTAGCATATACAGTCCATAAATATAGCTAGCTAACCAATCTCTTCAGAAAACTAGCATATACAGTCCATAAATATAGCTAGCTAACCAATCTCTTCAGAAAACTAGCATATACAGTCCATAAATATAGCTAGCTAACCAATCTCTTCAGAAAACTATCAGATACAGTCCATAAATATAGCTAGCTAACCAATATCTTCAGAAAACTAGCATATACAGTCCATAAATATAGCTAGCTAACCAATCTCTTCAGAAAACTAGCATATACAGTCTATAAATATAGCTAGCTAACCAATCTCTTCAGAAAACTAGCATATACAGTCTATAAATATAGCTAGCTGACCAATCTCTTCAGAAAACTAGCATATACAGTCCATAAATATAGCTAGCTGACCAATCTCTTCAGAAAACTAGCATATACAGTCCATAAATATAGCTAGCTAACCAATCTCTTCAGAAAACTAGCATATACAGTCTATAAATATAGCTAGCTAACCAATCTCTTCAGAAAACTAGCATATACAGTCCATAAATATAGCTAGCTAACCAATCTCTTCAGAAAACTAGCATATACAGTCCATAAATATAGCTAGCTAAGCAATCTCTTCAGAAAACTAGCATATACAGTCCATAAATATAGCTAGCTAACCAATCTCTTCAGAAAACTAGCATATACAGTCCATAAATATAGCTAGCTAACCAATCTCTTCAGAAAACTAGCATATACAGTCCATAAATATAGCTAGCTAACCAATCTCTTCAGAAAACTATCAGATACAGTCCATAAATATAGCTAGCTAACCAATATCTTCAGAAAACTAGCATATACAGTCCATAAATATAGCTAGCTAACCAATCTCTTCAGAAAACTAGCATATACAGTCTATAAATATAGCTAGCTAACCAATCTCTTCAGAAAACTAGCATATACAGTCTATAAATATAGCTAGCTGACCAATCTCTTCAGAAAACTAGCATATACAGTCCATAAATATAGCTAGCTGACCAATCTCTTCAGAAAACTAGCATATACAGTCCATAAATATAGCTAGCTGACCAATCTCTTCAGAAAACTAGCATATACAGTCCATAAATATAGTTAGTTAACCAATCTTTTCAGAAAACTAAAACATACAGTCCATAAGTATAGCTAGCTAACCAATCTCTTCAGAAAACAACAGTTTTCAGGGCAGTATGAGAAGCACACTCCCTATTAAAACAGGGTTGAGGTTGTGCATTCTCCAGAGGACTGTTTGAGACACATTAACTAGAGGAGCGGAGAGGACAGGGCAGGACAGGAGACAAAGGACTGCCTGAGACACATTATTAACTAGAGGATAGGAGAGAAGAGGAGAGGAATGTTTGAGACCCATTAATCAGTATAAACACACTGAGAGTCGAACTTGTTTTTCTCTCTGCTCCTTCGATGGATGAATGACAGGTAACACAATGAGATTCCATCTCCTCTCCCTGTGTCCCGAATGGCACCCTATTCCCTCTATAGTGCACTACTTTTGACCAGGGCCTCTGTGAGCACCACTGAGCTAAAATCATATCTGAGTCACTAAGACCATCACTGAGCTAAAATCATATCTGAGTCACTAAGACCATCACTGAGCTAAAATCATATCTGAGTCACTAAGACCATCACTGAGCTAAAATCATATCTGAGTAACTGCGAGCATCACTAAGCTAAAATGATATCTGAGTCACTAAGAGCCTCACTGAGCTAAAATCACAAGAATGAGAGGGGGCAGAGGATAGATAGAGAGGGGATAGAGAGGAGAGGAGAGAAGAGGAGAACAGGGGATCAGGTAGAGAGGAAATAGGGGAGAAAGGAGGCAGCGGTGAGAGGAGAGGAGAGGAGAGAAGAGAAGAGAAGAGAAGAGAAGAGAAGAGAAGAGAAGAGAAGAGAAGAGAGGAGAGGAGAGGAGAGGAGAGGAGAGAAGAAAAAAAGGAGAGGAGAAGAGAAGAGAAGAGAAGAGAGGAGAGGAGAGGAGAGGAGAGGAGAGGAGAGGAGAGGAGAGGAGAGGAGAGGAGAGGAGAGGAGAGGAGAGGAGAGGAGAGGAGAGGAGAGGAGAAGAGAAGAGAAGAGAAGAGAAGAGAAGAGGAGAGGAGAGGAGAGGAGAGGAGAGGAGAGGAGAGGAGAGGAGAGGAGAGGAGAGGAGAGGAGAGGAGAGGAGACATAACCTACTGCCACAGAGGGATACTTCATATTTAGACAGCCCCTGCATTTCTGTCGACTTCTGCACCGCTCTCGACAGAGATGAGTTAGCACATCCATTAGTTCAGCTAATTCCCTGCACCATCTGCTGTGTGATATAATATGCACCTCTGGAAAGAGAAATGGTTTGGGACAGAGGGGAAATGTTGAGATCCGGGTCAATGGGACCAAATGTTGTCATAATGCATGAGCAAGACAGGAGATTAAATGAGAAAATATTTAGGATGTTGTATATTTACACTTTTCCGTGGACATGTAATGTTTCTAATTAAATGCAAATTCAAATTTTGTGACTAAAGACGATAATTTTAACAACCTCTGAGTATCATTTGACTGAATACCAAACGTTATGTTGTTTGACCGTGACCATCTCTCTCTCTCTCTCTCTTACAAGAAACAACAGTGAATATTTTTTCTCTCTCACCTTCATAAGCCATCTTAAATCCGTGAGCGCTTACTGCAAAGTCACTGGTAAGCCGTAGTGAAAATATGGACCCTGTGCTGGTGACGGGAGGCGGGATCTGAAATCCTGTTAACCTGTTGAGAGGGGAAGACAAAAAGGGGGACATCTTAATTATAATGTGTTTCACTGAATGGGGAAACCAACCTACAAGGTCGAGCAAAACATCACAACACACTTTTTCCGTTGGAAATTTAATAGAGTAATGTTATGTCCGTCTTCTTCTAAATGTGGTTTTAAAGTATTCAGTATGTATGAAGTACAGTATGCAGTATGTATGAAGTACAGTATGCAGTATGAATGTAGTACAGTATGCAGTATGTATGAAGTACAGTATGCAGTATGTATGCAGTACAGTATGCAGTATGTATGAAGTACAGTATGAATGTAATACAGTATGCAGTATGAATGAAGTACAGTATGCAGTATGTATGCAGTACAGTATGCAGTATGTATGCAGTACAGTATGAATGTAATACAGTATGCAGTATGAATGCAGTACAGTATGCAGTATGTATGAAGTACAGTATGCTGTATGAATGTAGTACAGTATGCAGTATGTATGAAGTACAGTATGCAGTATGTATGCAGTACAGTATGCAGTATGTATGCAGTACAGTATGAATGTAATACAGTATGCAGTATGAATGCAGTACAGTATGCAGTATGTATGCAGTACAGTATGCAGTATGTATGCAGTACAGTATGCAGTCCAGTATGCAGTATGTATGCAGTACAGTATGAATGCAATACAGTATGCAGTATGAATGCAGTACAGTATGCAGTATGTATGCAGTACAGTATGCAGTCCAGTATGCAGTATGTATGCAGTACAGTATGCAGTATGTATGCAGTACAGTATGCAGTATGTATGCAGTCCAGTATGCAGTCCAGTATGCAGTCCAGTATGCAGTATGTATGCAGTACAGTATGCAGTATGTATGCAGTCCAGTATGCAGTCCAGTATGCAGTCCAGTATGCAGTACAGTATGCAGTATGTATGCAGTACTATTTATATTCCATTAGATCTATAGAAGGTCAAGTTTAACATCACTTGAGCACTACCTCAACAGTTAGATATATAGTTGTCAGACGCTTCATTGTAACAGCCAGGATTGTCCTACTTTATAGGTTTCCTTTAAGTGAGGTATATCGTAAGCCATTCATTTTCACAGTGTGGTTTAAGAAGTGTTGCTGACCACACTTCACTGGCGTACGCCAAAATCCAATCGACCATTTCAATCAAAGCAAAGATCGAAGAGTGGAAAACGGGCTGTGGAGTGTGGACAGAACTAACCAAGAATTAGATTGCTGTCGTGTCCTTCAATAGAGGGCCACGGATATATTTCAACTACCAACATTGTCTGTTTCACAGCATCCCCACGTGACCGAGGCTTTTACAGGGTACCTCACATTTAAAGAAAACACCTCTGACCTACAAAAGGCAGTGTTTTTGGGGGCTGGATCCCAAAAAGCAGTGTTTTTGGGGGCTGGATCACAAAAGGCAGTGTTTTTGGGGGCTGGATCCCAAAAGGCAGTGTTTTTGGGGGCTGGATTCCAAAAGGCAGTGTTTTTTGGGGGCTGGATCCCAAAAGGCAGTGTTTTTGGGGGGCTGGATCCCAAAAGGCAGTGTTTTTTGGGGGCTGGATCCCAAAAGGCAGTGTTTTTGGGGGGCTGGATCCCAAAAGGCAGTGTTTTTGGGGGCTGGATCCCAAACGGCAGTGTTTTTTGGGGGGCTGGATCCCAAAAGGCAGTGTTTTTTGGGGGCTGGATCCCAAAAGGCAGTGTTTTTTGGGGGCTGGATCCCAAAAGGCAGTGTTTTTTGGGGGCTGGATCCCAAACGGCAGTGTTTTTTGGGGGCTGGATCCCAAAAGGCAGTGTTTTTGGGGGCTGGATCCCAAAAGGCAGTGTTTTTGGGGGCTGGATCCCAAAAGGCAGTGTTTTTGGGGGCTGGATCCCAAAAGGCAGTGTTTTTGGGGCTGGATCCCAAAAGGCAGTGTTTTTTGGGGGCTGGATCCCAAAAGGCAGTGTTTTTTGGGGGCTGGATCCCAAAAGGCAGTGTTTTTTGGGGGCTGGATCCCAAAAGGCAGTGTTTTTTGGGGGCTGGATCCCAAAAGGCAGTGTTTTTTGGCGGCTGGATCCCAAAAGGCAGTGTTTTTTGGGGGCTGGATCCCAAAAGGCAGTGTTTTTTGGGGGCTGGATCCCAAAAGGCAGTGTTTTTTGGGGTCTGGATCCCAAACGGCACCCAATTCCCTTTGCACAAAGGGCTCTGGTCGAAAGTAGCACACTATATAGGGAATTAGGTGCCATGGATATTGGGTGTAGCTGTTCCACTTACTAAAACATACAGTAAGATTTACCCTAGTATTGGCCTTCCTCACAGTTATGACACAACGTCCATCTAACGTGTGTGGTTGTGTTTGTGGTTATATGACCTACCCATGACCTACCATTGTATTGCATTGTGGGATATACGATGCATTGGAAAACGGTTTCTGTCTGACCTGCCATTGTATTGCATTGTGGGATATAAGATGCATTGGAAAACGGTTTCTGTCTGACCTGCCATTGTATTGCATTGTGGGATATAAGATGCATTGGAAAACGGTTTCTGTCTGACCTGCCATTGTATTGCATTGTGGGATATAAGATGCATTGGAAAACGGTTTCTGTCTGACCTACCATTGTATTGCATTGTGGGATATAAGATGCATTGGAAATCGTTTTCTGTCTGACCTGCCATTGTATTGCATTGTGGTATATAAGATGCTATGGAAACTGTTTATTTCTGTTGCAGAGAAAGCAGCTCAGTGAGATATAAAGACTGAAGAAACATTTTAGAGACTGGTAGTAACACTAGAGACCGGTATCATAGTAACACTAGAGACTGGTATTATGGTAACACTAGAGACTGGTATCGTAGTAAAACTAGAGACTGGTATTGTAGTAACACTAGAGACTGGTATTGTAGTAACACTAGAGACTGGTATTATAGTAACACTAGAGACTGGTATGATAGTAACACTAGAGACTGGTATTGTAGTAACACTAGAGACTGGTAGTAACACTAGAGACTGCTATTGTAGTAACACTAGAGGCTGGTAGTAACACTAGAGACTGGTATTGTAGTAACACTAGAGACTGGTGTTGTAGTAACACTAGAGACTGGTATTGTAGTAACACTAGAGACTGGTATTATAGTAACAACAGAGACTGGTATTGTAGTAACACTAGAGAGTGGTAGTAACACTAGAGACTGGTGTTGTAGTAATACTAGAGACTGGTAGTAACACCAGAGACTTGTATTGTAGTAACACTAGAGACTGGTATTGTAGTAACACTAGAGACTGGTATTATAGTAACACTAGAGACTGGTATGATAGTAACACTAGAGACGGGAATTGTAGTAACACTAGAGACTGGTATGATAGTAACACTAGAGACTGGTATTGTAGTAACACTAGAGACGGGTAGTAACACTAGAGACTGGTATTGTAGTAACACTGAGACTGGTAGTAACACTAGAGACTGGTATTGTAGTAACACTAGAGACTGGTATTGTAGTAACACTAGAGACTGGTATTATAGTAACACTAGAGACTGGCATTGTAGTAACACTAGAGACTGGTAGTTACACTAGAGACTGGTGTTGTAGTAACACTACAGACTGGTAGTAACACTAGATACTGGTATTGTAGTAACACTAGAGACTGGTATTGTAGTAAAACTAGAGACTGGTATTATAGTAACACTAGAGACTGGTATTGTAGTAACACTATAGACTGGTAGTAACACTAGAGACTGGTATTGTAGTAACACTAGAGACTGGTAGTAACACTAGAGACTGGTATTGTAGTAACACTAGAGACTGGTATTGTAGTAACACTATAGAGACTGGTATTGTAGTAACACTAGAGACTGGTATTGTAGTAACACAAGAGACTGGTATTGTAGTAACACTAGTGACTGGTATTATAGTAACACCATAGAGACTAGTATTGTAGTAACACTAGAGACTGGTATTTTAGTAACACTAGAGACTGGTATTGTAGTAACACTAGAGACTGGTATTGTAGTAACACTAGAGACTGGTATTGTAGTAACACTAGAGACTGGTATTATAGTAACACTAGAGACTGGTATGATAGTAACACTAGAGACTGGTATTGTAGTAACACTAGAGACTTGTAGTAACACTAGAGACTGGTATTGTAGTAACACTAGAGACTGGTATTGTAGTAACACTAGAGACTGGTAGTAACACTAGAGACTGGTATTGTAGTAACACTAGAGACTGGTAGTAACACTAGAGACTGGTATGATAGTAACACTAGAGACTGGTATTGTAGTAACACTAGAGACTTGTAGTAACACTAGAGACTGGTATTGTAGTAACACTAGAGACTGGTATTGTAGTAACACTAGAGACTGGTAGTAACACTAGAGACTGGTATTGTAGTAACACTAGAGACTGGTATTGTAGTAACACTGAGACTGGTATGATAGTAACACTAGAGACTGGTATTGTAGTAACACTAGAGACTGGTATTGTAGTAACACTGAGACTGGTAGTAACACTAGAGACTGGTATTGCAGTAACACTAGAGACTGGTATTGTAGTACCGGTCTCTAGTCAAATGGCATCCTATTCCCTATGGGCCCTGTTCAAATGGCACCCTATTCCCTATGGGCCCTGATCAAATGGCACCCTATTCCCTATGGGCCCTGGTCAAAAGTAGTGCACTAAAGTAAGGAATAGGGTTCCATATATGACTTATGTCAGACAATAACGGCCACTACTTCTCACTGGCCAACACTCTGTCATTATCTTCCCTCGGAAAAGGGCTCTGTGTGAAAGTGTTATTTCCAATTAGTCATAACATGCTGCTTACTCTTTAAACCAGATCCACAGGGTGGTTTGGACCCACTGGGGGACTAATTACCGACAGAGCAGAACAGACAGGTACAGAGAGGAGAGAGAGAGACAGAGAGGGGGCGAGGGAGGGAGTAAGTGAGAGAGAATGAGAGACAGCCACTCTTCCTTCATTTACCCCATGATGGGTAGCCTACAGTCCCTCTATCTCCATCTACCCCATGATGGGTAGCCTACAGTCCCTCTATCTCCATCTACCCCATGATGGGTAGATTACAGTCCCTCTATCTCCATCTACCCCATGATGGGTAGATTACAGTCCCTCTATCTCCATCTACCCCATGATGGGTAGATTACAGTCCCTCTATCTCCATCTACCCCATGATGGGTAGCCTACAGTCCCTCTATCTCCATCTACCCCATGATGGGTAGATTACAGTCCCTCTATCTCCATCTACCCCATTATGGGTAGACTATAGTCCCTCTATCTCCATCTACCCCATGATGGGTAGACTACAGTCCCTCTATCTCCATCTACCCCATTATGGGTAGACTACAGTCCCTCTATCTCCATCTACCCCATGATGGGTAGACTACAGTCCCTCTATCTCCATCTACCCCATTATGGGTAGACTACAGTCCCTCTATCTCCATCTACCCCATGATGGGTAGACTACAGTCCCTCTATCTCCATCTACCCCATTATGGGTAGACTACAGTCCCTCTATCTCCATCTACCCCATTATGGGTAGACTACAGTCCCTCTATCTCCATCTACCCCATGATGGGTAGACTACAGTCCCTCTATCTCCATCTACCCCATTATGGGTAGACTACAGTCCCTCTATCTCCATCTACCCCATGATGGGTAGACTACAGTCCCTCTATCTCCATCTACCCCATTATGGGTAGACTACAGTCCCTCTATCTCCATCTACCCCATTATGGGTAGACTACAGTCCCTCTATCTCCATCTACCCCATTATGGGTAGACTACAGTCCCTCTATCTCCATCTACCCCATTATGGGTAGACTACAGTCCCTCTATCTCCATCTACCCCATGATGGGTAGACTACAGTCCCTCTATCTCCATCTACCCCATTATGGGTAGACTACAGTCCCTCTATCTCCATCTACCCCATGATGGGTAGACTACAGTCCCTCTTCCTTCAGACTCTCAGCAATGTGGTAGAATAATACATCAAATCAAATCAAAATTATTTATAATGCTCTTCTTACATCAGCTGATATCTCAAAGTGCTGTACAGAAACCCAGCCTAAAACCCCCAAACAGCAAGCAATGCTGATGTAGAAGCACGGTGGCTAGGAAAAACTCCCTAGAAAGGCCAGAACCTAGGAAAAAAACCTAGAGAGGAACCAGACTCTGAGGGGTGGCCAGTCCTCTTCTAGCTGTGCCAGGTGGAGATTATAAACCCAGAGAGGAACCAGGCTCTGAGGGATGGACCAGTCCTCTTCTGGCTGTGCCGGGTGGAGATTATAACAGAACATGGCCAAGATGTTCAAATGTTCATAGATGACCAGCAGGGTCAGATAATAATAATTACAGTGGTTGTCGAGGGTGCAACAGGTCAGCACCTCAGGAGTAAATGTCAGTTGGCTTTTAATAGCTGATCATTCAGAGTATCTCTACCGCGCCTGCTGTCTCTAGAGAGTTGAAAACAGCAGGTCTAGAACACAGTCCCTCTTCATTCACTCTCAGCCCTGTGGTAGAGTACAGTCCCTCTACCTTCACACTCTCAGCCCTGTGGTAGAGTACAGTCCCTCTACCTTCACACTCTCAGCCCTGTGGTAGAGTACAGTCCCTCTACCTTCAGACTCTCAGCCCTGTGGTAGAGTACAGTCCCTCTACATTCACACTCTCAGCCCTGTGGTAGAGTACAGTCCCTCTACCTTCAGACTCTCAGCCCTGTGGTAGAGTACAGTCCCTCTACCGTTAAACTCTCAGCCCTGTGGTAGAGTCCAGTCCCTCTACCTTCACACTCTCAGGCCTGTGGTAGAGTACAGTCCCTCTACCTTCAGACTCTCAGCCCTGTGGTAGAGTACAGTCCCTCTACCTTCACACTCTCAGCCCTGTGGTAGAGTCCAGTCCCTCTACCTTCAGACTCTCAGCCCTGTGGTAGAGTACAGTCCCTCTACCTTCAGACTCTCAGCCCTGTGGTA